>NW_017306778.1:798793-812328 GCF_000935625.1 Nanorana parkeri | reverse complement strand
GTTTCTTGTGCTCTCCTATTTAGGGGGGGGGGGGGGGGGGGGGGTAGACAAAAACCTTTGGCCAATCACCTTTTGTGGTGTTAACTCACCTGCTGTGAGGAAGGTTCTTACCTCCTGAAGTGGCTATAGATTATACAGACCAGCCGGTTCTGATTGCTGGGTTCAGAATTTGGATTACAGGCACTAGCGCATCCTCCTGTTAACAACAAGTCCAAACACTGAATGAGCTCTGCAGGCAGGTGTCAGGGTTTCTTACCCTTCTTTGTCCAGTTGCTTGCAGCATGGCTTGTTTGCAGTGTTTGACACTGTCTGTTCCTCTTTGGCACCCTTTTATGACCAAACCCGTTAACATGATCAGTCTGCAACTACTAGCAAAACTCCTGCCAAATTCTTGTCTCAAGTAATGATGCAAACACCAGTTCATTATTTAACTATCAGCTTGTCCATTCAGTCTACGCCCTTGCGTGTGTGTGTTCTGTTCTCCGCATATGACCTTAGCTCTGGCTGACTGATCTCCTTGTTCCTGACTGTGGCATTTGTTTCCGTTCATCCTGCTCTCAGTGTTCCCTGACCTGATACCGCTGACTACCCGCTTTGGCATCTGACCTCTGGCTTGGCACTGATGATGTCCTGGACTTTCTCTATTGTTTTATGCCATTTATGTTTATTGTTGTTTCCAATCTACTAATTTTATTTTTTAACCTGGACTTTAGGTTTCTGTCTGGTTTCTTGGTTCCCTAACAGCAGGTCATTATAACTGATTTGTTGGTCCCTAGGTGGTTAACCAGGATGTACCATTTTGCAACTGCATGTAGCCCCAGTACAAACTATCAGAACTAATACATTTCATCTCCTTACAACATATATTTTTTTACTTTATTAGAGATGGAACATAATCCCTGAGATGTTTGGAAAAAGACAATTATTATAGACAGTTCAGTGACCATTAGTTACAAAATCTCAAAAGACCCTTTGATGGCTTGCCCCCTCCAGTGACGTGAGAGTTGCCACAAGCCTTCATGCCCTGTCAGAATTTCATTAGCAGCTTGATGTTAATTCAGGTCTGCAGTCCTGAGCTATCTTTTCCAAATGATATTTGTCTATTGACCATTGAAATGATAAAATATCTGTACTATCAACTAATTTCTATACTTTAATATCCCAATCCTATACAAATAACATTTGGCTACTTATGTGCCTCCTTAGATGTGGCTTCCCTCTACACCTCCATAGAGCACCACTTTGGACTAATAGCGGTACAACATGTTATGTCAAAATCTGGAAACTTTAATTCCAAGCAGGCAAATTTTATTTTGCAAGCTATAGAGTTTGTCCTCACTCACAATTACTTTTCATTTTTGGACAAATTCTATATTCAGCTTAAAGGTACAGCTATGGGGGCAAGATTTGCTCCAAGCTATGCCAACCTCGCTATGAGATATTGGGAGGAACAATTTATCTGGACTAATAATCGGTAGGTAGGTTGAGACGCACGTGTACTTTGGAGTCAGATTATAAGACGTTAGGGATAGAGCTAACTAAAAAATGTATAGAAAAGGGCTACGATGCCCAATTGATCAAGCGGGCATTTGATAAACACTCCAGACCCATGACTAAGAAAAAAAAGAAAACATAGAGAGCTTCTGCACTCAATACAACGATGGAGCCTTCCAGATTTCCAAAATCTTGAAGAAACACTGGAGAATCCTGGAGGAGGACACTATCTTAAAAAATTCTCTCCCAAGACGCCCGAATGTAATTTTTAAAAAGCCTAAAGACCTTCGTAGCGTACTGGCCCGTAACAAACTAAAATCCAATAATATGTACCAGGGAATAAATGGCCTATTCGGTCAGGTAGGATGTTTTAAGTGTAATGTGGCTAATTGTGGGGCTTGCCCCTTCTTCTGGCATAGAAAAAAAGAAGTGTCTAGTTCATCTGGCAAGAGTTTCCCCATTAAAAATTTCATTAACTGTGCTACACAGTATGTTATCTATGGTATTCTCTGCCCATGTGGGAAATTGTATGTAGGACGCACCTCAAGAACCTTGAGAACCAGATTCGGTGAGCATAAAATATAAATTCTCAAAAAGGCTGATGACCATTCTGTCCCCAGACATTTTCTAATATCACACAAATCAGACCCGTTGGGTTTGAGGGTGTTTGGCATTGAGGCTATTCCAGACAGTATGGATGAGGGGATTAGATTCAAGAAGCTTTGCCAGAGGGAGGCCTTTTGGATCTACTCCCTCAATAGTCTCCAACCCAATGGTCTTAATGAGGGTCTCGAAATAGCCTCTTCATTATAATTCCCAAAAAGCCCCATCAGCGTTAGATGACATAGTAACGTTTCATGGTCAAACCTTTCCCACACTCCAATTCTATACATTGAGTGCTATAAGATCCCTGGTCTCAGCTACTCTGCAGTCTTCCCCCCTCCTCTATACATTAAGTTTGCCTTTATTGTCATCCCTATGTAAACAACATCCACTTACGAGATGTCCCATGTTCCCCTAGGACAACAACAATCAAGAGAGATCTTCCATGTCCACATCCAGTTGGAAACCTTGCGTTTTTTTATCATATTTCTACTCATATTTTAATTTATTCTTCATACTTCAGATTGGCAGCTTCCATTAAATCCAGTTTGAGACTGAGACACACAGGTCATTGTCCCAAGAGTTGAATATTATCCCATTGGCATTTTGTGATCACATTCACCAGCATTTTGTTCTCTTATTTCTTGTTTTAATGCACTTTCTTGTCATTTATATGTATACCCTTCATTGTGATTTGATGAGCACCCGGCTGCCAATTAAGTTTTTTATTAAGTTTTTTATTGATTACTAAACCAAGTTTTTATATTGATTACTAAATCTAGCTTTTGCTATAAGAGTAATCAATTCTCTCCTTTTATATATACAGTTTTATTACTATGTCTTCCAATATCTTTAGTATTTTTAGCAGTCTTTAGCATAGTCCTCAGCCCCACACATACAGCTTTTGATATTTTACAGTTTCATCCTGTATACATAAGACTAGAGCCTCGATTCATGCTTCACCTGTCCTTTATTCCCCTTTCTCACACAGCAAATACATGCTGGCTGCCTCGATAGTTCTGCCTGCTGATTGGACGGCAAGCGCAATGTGTGAGAGTCTCAGGGCTGGACTTCACCAAGAGGCCGCTGATTGGCTCATCGGCATTCCACCCATTCTAGTGGAGTTAGCCACATTAATAGATGCACACAGCTATGACAATCAGACGCCGCCCACAGAGGCGTGTCCTTACACCATGGAGCTTTGCTCACCGGTCTGCATCAATTACACTCCCCTTTATAAAGCTGTATGAGTGAGGCAGTGGATATGTTCTGACGAAGGGGGTGTGGCCCCGGAAACGCGTCATCACAGGAGTCCCGTGCTGACACACAGGCATATGTGCAGCCATTCTACAGTTGCATAGGCTCATCTTTATGCTTTTATTGATCCACTTTTGTGAGTATGTTTTTACTCTGTATTTGTACTCAGAATCATTAAAACCCTCTACACTAGGGTGGGCGCCCTTCTCTTTTATTTTTTACAAGTATTATCATGTATAGCTCCAACTGTTGCATATAGAGACAGGAGCTCTGACATGTTGGAAAATCTTGAATCTATATTTTTTTAGTTTTATTTTAGTTGCAGACATATTAAAAATTATTAAAATTCGAAAACATATTATAAGGGCTTTCGGTAGGCTGTGTAGGCTCTCAGGTGGGCTGTGCAAGCTCTTAGGTGGTGAACTGTGTGTTCTCCCAGGTGGGCTGTGCAGGCTGTCAAGTGGGCTGTGTGGATTGCCAATGTGGTGGGCTGTGTGGGGTCTCAGGAGGCTGTGTGGGGTCTCAGGAGGCTGTGTGGGGTCTCAGGAGGCTGTGTGGGGTCTCAGGAGGCTGTGTGGGGTCTCAGGAGGCTGTGCGGGCTCTCAGGAGGCTGTGCGGGCTCTCAGGTGGGCTGTTTGGGGTCTCAGGTGGGCTGTTTGGGGTCTCAGGAGGCTGTGCGGGCTCTCAGGTGGACTGTGTGAGCTCTTATTATTATACATTTATATAGCTCTGAAATATACCACAGTGCTGTACAGAGAACACTGACCCAGTCACATCAGTCGCTGTACTGGAGGAGCTTACACTCTAATGCAGAATGGCACCGGCTGTAGGGGGACTACAAATCCCAGCAATACATTATACAGCAAAGCAGACTCGAGGCCTAGTACCACGCTGGACATACAGGTGAAACTCGAATAATTAGAATATCGTGCAAAGTTCATTTATTTCACTAATGCAACTTAAAAGGTGAAACTAATATATGAGATAGACTCATTACATGCAAAGCAAGATAATTCAAGCCGTGATTTGTCATCATTGTGATGATTATGGCTTACAGCTCATGAAAACCCCAAGAACCCCAAATCCACAACCTCAAAAAAGTAGATTATTACATGCAATCAATACAACAAGGATTGTACATAGAACAATATTGGACCTCTGAAAAGTACAAGCATGCATATGTACTCAGTACTTGGTTTGGGCCCCTTTTGCAGCACTTACTGCAATTACTTTTGCACGATATTCTAATTATTCGAGTTTCACCTGTAAGGTTTAGTAACGCACTGGTCTCAGGGCCCAAGTGAGACCCTGCACATACCTGAGAGTGACCCTGCAGAGCACACCATAGATGCTGCACAGCCCATTTCAGACTCTATATGGTGGGCTCTGCAGGGGTCTCAGGTGGGCTGGCCGGGCTGCATCTCCCTTCCAGCTCCTCTTACCTGCTCCTACGGCCTGGCCTCCTCTGCCGCCGGACCGACCAGAAGTCACTTCCGGCCGGTCCGAGATCAGAACATCGGCGGCGCTGCAGGGGTCCCAGCCTCCTCCGAAGCCACCGGATCTGCGCTGCTGGGGCCGGGCCCCATCGGGTCAGAAGGGGGGCCCAGGCTCAGGTTGCAAGCCAGCGCTGCTCTGCAACTGTCTCCTCCCTGCTGGGAGCTGGCTGCATGCCGTAATCTGTGTCCTCTCCGAACCCCGCTGCACTCCCACCCATCTCGGCAGAGGCAGCAGGGATTGGAGGGTACACAGAGCCGATCCAGCTGCCAGCACCCAGCAGGCAGAAGAGAGCAGTGACAGGAGGAGTCGAGATGCTGAGCAAACTGGTCATGTCAGGATGGAATGCAGAGTTGTGAGGAGCCAGGAGCTTCAGGATGCCGAGCGGAGGACCAGCAAATGTGAGATATTTTTCTGATCCTTCCGTGTACTGAGCAAACACTGGGGTGAGCACTACTGACACTGGGGTGAGCTTACTATGTCCCCAGTTATGAACAGGAAGTGCTACACATCACTTCCTGTTCATTAATGACTGGGGGACATAGTAATCACTTACTCAGTTTCTGAATGGATAGGAGCACTCAGTACAGAGGTTTCCTTTCCAGAAATAACTGGGGAAAATACCATAGCACCTCAGTTTGTGAGTGCTCCTGTACTGAGTGCTCCTGTTCATTTAGTGCAATCTTTTTTTCTATTTCAAATGGGAAATACCAGGGGTCTGTTTAGACACCTAATATTTCTCTGAAGCCCTCAACAGTAAAGTGAAAGAAAAGAAAATAATAAAAAAATAATAAAAATGGTAAACAAACACCCCCCCTTCTCACACACATAAAGGTGCGGTAGGGGGCACAATACTTTCCCCCGGGTGCTGATAACCCACACTATGAAATGCAAAACCATGACATTGCACATTTCAGGCAGGGGCGTATCTGCTGCAAGGCAAACAAGGCATTCGCCTTGGGTGCTACTTTCCAGGATGGAGGCAAAAAAACACTGTACCCAAACCAGTGAGGCTGAGCCTCACCTGCCATTACCAGTATCGGCACCGATAGTGGTATAGGTATCGATGCCGAAACTGGGCATTTTCACAAGTACTCATACTCGTGAAAATGCCCTGATACTAAGCGCCTTTACTGTCACATAAAATTTTTAAATGAAAGCAGCTGCCGTAAGGTCCCATCAGCCTTCTGGGGACCTCATGGCGCTTGAAACATATCTCCTCCTTCTTGGGGAACCATGCTGCCTGCACCTGCCCATGAGAGTCTCCAGACCCCAGGTGAGTACCACAGAGCCCCCTGAGACCCTGCACAGGCCTCTATATACTCCATACATGTCTTCTAAGACCCCGCACAGTCCTCCTGAGATGCCACACAGCTTCTGAGACCACGCACAGCCCCCTTTAAGACACCACACGGCTTCTGAGACCACGCACAGCCCCCTTTAAGACGCCACACAGCTTCTGAGACCACGCACAGCCACCTTTAAGACGCCACACAGCCTGCCTGAGATGGAAATTATGTATTAAAAATATTGCCTTCAATTAAATTTACATTAAAACAATTAGTACATCCTGAGATACAGTCAAGATTAGGGCTGCCACAACTAATCGACATAATCGATGATTGAAAAAGTTGCCAACTTTTTCAATCATCGATTAATCGGCTTCCGATTGGTTGGCCCTTTTCACGGCTCCACATACGCTGCGCGCCACACTTCCTCCCCACCTAACGCTCGCCGCATCCACGCTCCACATGCTCCCTGCCCACCCAAATCCACGATCGGCACAGGGACGCAGGGAGAAGGAGGAGGAGGAGGAGGAGCAGGTGTGGGCGAATGACAGCCGCCGATACAGGCCCGATCTCAGAAACAAGTTTTATACAGCACAATGTACCACAATGTACCGCCGATAGACAGGCCCGATCTCAGAAACAAGTTTTATACAGCACAATGTACCATCAGCTATAGAGGAATACAAATCCCAGCAATACATTATACACTGTATGTACAATGTATTGCTGTGATTTGTTGTACTCCTCTATAGCTGGTGGTATTCTGCATTGCGCTGTATAGAGGACTACAAATCAAGGAATACTACATTATACAGCGCAATACCACCAGCTATAGAGGAGTACAACAAATCCCAGCAATAATACATTATACAGTGGTGCAATGCCGAATACCACTAGCTATAGAGGACTACAACACCCAGAATACCACCAGTTATAATGTACTATTGCTGGGATTTATTGTATTCCGCTATAGCCGGTGCCATTCTGCATTCATTGCTGTATAATTTTACACTTTTCATTTCACTATATTGCACACCACACTTTTTTTTTGTTGTTACTTCCACCGCTCCAAGCTTGCTCCTGTGATGGACTACAATCTCAATACAAACTAGTAGTCCATCACTGGAGCCATTTTTTAAAATGCATTTTATTTTTTATCCAATTAATCAAACTTAATAATCGGCCAACTAATCGATTGTAAAAATAATCGTTAGCTGCAGCTCTAGTCAAGATTACCCCTTCTTACCTCTTAAGCCTCCCTTTTAGGAGAAAGGGAAACTATACTTTTTGATCAATTTGTCTTTTTTTATAAAATCTTTTGACATGAGCTGTCTGCATTTGGGACATCTGGTGTTTACTGGAAAACTTTCCTGTATGCTTCTTTTATTCCAGTGCATCAGGTACATTGTTACTACTCATACTACTCATCATTCTTGTGTATATACACATGGCAACAGTTCTTTATTGACATTTATAAAATATTGGAACATTGTATCTTTAGAGCCACAGTATTACTGGAACTATATACTTCTACAGATACCAGATTCAATTTTTAGACACTTGATTAAGATAAAAGCACAAAATATGATGTTTTATGTTTAATAATAAAGTTTATATTAAATGATATGATTGATTGTTTTGATATAACTTTAATGGCCCATTCACATTTATGCACCCTAGTGCATTATATTAACATGCAAGCATTAATGTGCATTGTGTGAAGGCGGTCATTCAAATTAAAGGGCTGCCAACACACACACGATCAAAAAATAAGCCATGCACCATAACAATCTGTAGTGCGTTACCATGCATTGTGGAGCACTGGAATGCAAGTGAGTTCCCGTAGAGTGTTGGGGTGCCATTGAAATTGAATGGCACTGAAACACAATGTATGCCACGTGCAATAACATGTGTTGCGGCACAACACACATAAATACAATGCAAAAGTGTGAATGAGCCCTTAGGCTGCGTTCACACCTGACCGTTTTGTAGGGCGTTCTACGCTCGACGAACGCTCTACAAAACGGTCAAAAATATAAATTGCATTGTAGTCAATGCCGTCGTTCCCACCTCGCCGTATTTCCGCCCGTCCCTAACGCCCTACAAAACAGCCCACACCTGAAAAGGTCCCGGGACTAGTTTGGGCCGTTTTGTAGGGCGTTTTCCATTGGGATACAGCCAAGTAGCCTTTGGAATCGCGCGACCATCGCGCAACTTTTTTACCGCGAATCGCGGTAAAAAAAAACGCGCGACAGACGCGCATATTACAATACGCCTAGGTGTGAATGGGGTGTAAGGGTGAGGTCTGGAACCTATTTATAAATGTTAAATAAATAAAATAAATTTTATGGATCTGAATATTTTTGGGGAAGAATCTAGTTAGTTCTCAGCTGATGACAATACAATGTCTCTGACCTATTTACTATTAGCTCCAGAGTCAATTTTGTCTAGTTGGTTTTATTTTTTTTGCTTTTTGTTTACCACCTTTATTTTTTTATTTTTGCACACGTTAAAAGTTTATTTTGGCTATAAAACGACTTAAACACCCAATTATATATTTTATGAAAGCAGAGGCCCTGTAAAATAAAAAGGTAGTTGCAATTTTTTTATGTTGCACAATATTTGCACAAATGTTTATCAAATGAATATTTTTAGGGAAAAATACACTAAAATGAATTGCATGAAGTTGCGTGCATCCTTGAAATGGCCATAGGCGACGTTTTAAAAGCTTTCACAGCTCACCAATGTAATAGCATTGGCAGGTGATATGTACTCTTTATGGAGACATCAGGGTTCTATTTGACTCCTTATGTCTCCCCTGCACTCTACTCCAGCTGATCAAGCACAGGACTGTTTACCTGGCATTCCAGCCAGGAATGTGACAGCTCTGGACCTAGAAGTGCTGAGAGGACATTGCTTTGGATTAAATAACCGCAGAGCAGATCAGGTAACAGAATTTACTCAGTCTGCTCCTGCACTCCATCCTGAAGTCCTCCTTTGTCATCCCAGACTCCCTGGAGGAGCAGGAGAGCCCAGAAATTATAGCAGATGATGCAATGGTGGGGGCGGGGTCCTTGAATCTCGATGTCATCACTTAAGGTCCAGGGAATACAGGTACATCCTATGGTCCTTTAACATAGTTCTATCTGTGTTCACTATAAATTCAGTATATGCAATCTTTGCTTACAAATAAACATTTAAAATATGACAGGGGATTCCCAGAGCACTGTGCTAGCTGAAGAGACTGCACAGAAAACAAATCTGTGTTTTTCTGCTTGAAATCTTGGACTAAACCTTTCAGCATAACTAAAAAGTATACTATGGTAAAGATGTGATGATAAGACTACAGCTACCTGGAAAAGAAGAGAACATAATGAAAATTATTTAATATTCCACATTTACATGACTAAAATAAAGTTTTTTGTATGCATTTTTCTTTAGTATATGCTCATTCTGAATTAATCAAGTTTTTAGAAGATGTATTTAGTTAGATATAATGCTGACCCAAGGATACCCTTATTAACTAAATCTATGTCTTTAGTTACACCTTGTTTTTCTTTTGAATATTGTTACCACTTCTGCTATCCACAGGTTGAAGCTGTGTTTGTTTGTCCTTCTCACATCAACTCTGATCATCTCCGTGGTGTTTGTTATAATTCCATTTTGCCGACATGTTGTGGTGCTTGCAGTAATAATGGCAGTAGCTGGGCTTTCTATGGGTTGCATTGACACAATCTCCAACATGCAACTAGTAAAGATATACAAGCAGGACTCAGCAGTTTTCCTACAGGTAAGAGTTGTGCAGAGTATCTGTGGACAGTAAAATATTCAAACTAAAAAACTGTATTCCATGTTGACTAATGCAGGTATTACTGTACCTATGTTTTAATGAAAACAGGTTTACATCACTTAGGTTTACAGCCACATAACAAACACATGTAAAATAATATGTGAACCTCTACCCAAGTCTTAACCATCTGTTGAAGTTTGGGTTACTATAAAAAGTGTATTGTCACCTTTATAACTCCACCAATTATTAATAAAGGCAAGAAAACTAATAAAATTTGGGAAATAGGAATTACATGCAAACTGGAGCTTTGTGTACCCATATATTACATTATACTGTGCATTAGACATGTGCACTGCCAAAAAATTTGTTTTGGTTCGTTTTAAATACGTATTTGTGTTATTTAGTTTTTCGGGATTCGGGTATGAAAGTCAATTCGAATTCGGACGAAATTCGGTAGCGGTAGTTCGTTCGAACGTTCGTTTCGTTTCTTATTCAGTTCGTTCATTCGTTCGTTTGCAGAAAAGTGACATTTGAGGGGGAACATTTTTTTTCTCCTTCTCTAATGTCACTTTGCTCCAACGAACGAAACGAATACGAAACGAAAACGAAACGAACGGTCGAACGAACTACCGCTACCGAATTTCGGAAACGGAAATTCGGATTCGTTTGCATTTGTTATATTTGTAATTCGGAATTCGGATACATCCGAATGTCCGAAAATTCGTCCGAATTTCGATTCATGTCTACTGTGCATCATTCTTGGCTTTTTGCTCATGATGACCTTGTTCAAAATGTACTTGTTGCTACATGGTTTTATCGTTGGCCATCAACAAGCATAGAAATGTTAAAAATACAGGAGTGAGTACAACACCTACTAGAGGTTTTCTAGGTCCTGTATTCATTACAGAGGCCACATAGAAAAAAATTATAAACAATTTTTAAAGGACATTATTGGAGCAGGAAAAGTGACAAGACTAGGTTCTGTAAAGCAGTGTGAATAGACCAGCTTTTACAAATAGGAAATATTCAGAAGACCTGCAATAATAAAGGCAGTACAACAGAACAAAGTAAGAAAAAGTGGGAGTTTCATACTGTCTGTGAAGGTTCTCATTCATCCAGGTCATGGTATATCTGTAAAAAATAAGTCAGGGCAACTGGACTTGCTGTATTTTTCTTGAAGACGTTTCACTGGTCATCCAACCAGCTTTCTCAATTCAGAATGACTTGCACAAAAAATTATCTGGGAATAAATATGGTGAATGTTGCTCCAATCCACGTAATCTGTTAATCACAACCAGGTGTTGATTGTATTTGCATATTTGGAGTCTAGGAGGTGGTATTAGCCTGCCCAGAGAGAGGTGTTAAAACAGCATTGTATGTGGCAGACAATAGACTCAGGGACGCACTGGACTCAGGGACGCACTGGACTCGGGGATACACTGGAATCAGGACTGCAATATTTAATCCAACAGACTGGGATAGAGAAATAGGTTATAATAGGGAACATTACAGTGTAATATTCCCTGTTAAAATCCATTTTTCTAATTAAACCAAATAACAGTGCCCGCGCCAGAAGAGGGGTGATCCGGCGGTGTGTCCTGTATACCTCCTGCATTGTATTCAGGCAGCTACATTGCAGGCGGTATACGGGCCCCCGCAGCGCTCCCAGCTACGAGCAGCAGTTGAGCAGACAGGCCGCCCCAGAGCCTCTGTGCTGCCCGGCCTGCCATATGCCACTACAGGGCAGTCCGCCCATCAATGGGCCCCCCTAACCTTGGGCCCTGGGGCAGCCGCACCGGCGGTAGCTCCGCCGCTGGTTCTCACCCATTCTAAGATGGATGTCCTTGCTAAATGGTTGAATTTCGCAATCACACCAAGAACCATCCCTGTAGTGGATATTCTTAGCTACTGAGGCCTCGATCCACAGTAACAAAGTGCCACAGGGTGAGGCTGAACAACTTCGCCTAAAAGTGTCTGCAGCCCTGGCCAGTGTCAAACCACCTTCGTCAAACCTGACTACACAAGAAAGGAGGGCGGCCACATCCCTGAAGACAGACAAGAATATCACCATCCTGCCTGCTGATAAAGGAAGATGCACAGTTCTTAATACATCTGACTACACTTCTGAAATGATAACAACACATATGAAGCCTTAAGAAGGGACCCAACCAGTGGTTACGTGGTTAAGAAGAAAGCTATAGATCTACTAGAACAGCTGGAAAAGGACAAAGCCGTTGATCGGGCTATGCATCATCGCCTCTACCCTGGTGAAGCCCCTCCGTGTATATATGGACTTCCGAAGATACATAAGGATGGGACCCCTCTCAGGCCCATTGTCAGCAGCATAAACTCTGGTAATTATAACGTGGCAAAAAAAAATACTTGCCCCTTTGGTTGGAAATACACAACACCACATTTCACAAACAAAATCAAGAACTTAATATTGGGCACAGAAGAAACAATGGTATCCTATGATGTCACCTCCCTCTTCACCTGCATATCCACCACAGAGGCAATTGAAAAAGTGAAAACGGTTGCTACTAGACAACACCATAGGCAGCAGAACAGAACTTAATCCAGATCAAGTGTGTGCCTTATTTGGACCATTGCCTGAGTACCACCTATTTCAAGTACAAGAACAAGTTCTACAGGCAGAAACATGGTTGTGCCATGAGATCACCAGTTTCACCTATTGTGGCAAACCTGTACATGGAGGAAGTTGAAAGCAAGGCCCTGACCACCTTCAAGGGAATTACACCCAGTCATTGGTTCAGATATGTGGATGACACTTGGGTTAAGATTCACAAACAAGAGTTACAGGTTTTCACTGACCATATCAACTCAGTGGATCATAACATCAAGTTTATGCGGGAAGATATACAAAACAACAAACTGGCTTTTTTGGATTGTTTAGTAACAGTAGAAGAGGGAAGGAGGCTGGAAATAGAGGCCTACTGAAAACCAACACACACAGACCAGTACCTGCTATTTGACTCCCACCAACCTTTAGACCACAAACTGGGAGTCATCAGGACTCTACACCACCGGGCAGAGAAAATCCCCACCAGAACAGAAGCCAAGACAAAGGACCCTTAAAACTTGCGGGTATCCAGACTGGGCTTTTGTCAAAACAGAAAGAAGAGGAAAGAATGCCAAGAGTTCCTGTGAGGATGAAAAGCATGACAAACAGAAGCATTTGGTCATCCCATATGTAGCTGGGGTGTCTGAGAAACTCAGAAGGGTTTTTAAAAAACATCACATCCCTGTCTGCTTTAAACCCAGCAATACACTGAGGCAACAACTGGTTCACCCAAAAGACCTAACGCCAAAACACAAGATGAACAACATTGTGTATGCAGTGAGGAGTCCTCAGAATTGTATGTCGGTGAAACAAAACAGCAGCTACACCAGCGTATGACACAGTATAGAATAGCAAAACCCTCTGGTCAGGATTCGGCAGTATACCTACTTCTAAAGGAAAAAGGTCACTCCTTTGAAGACAGCCAAGTACACATCCTAGACAGGGAGGAGGACTGGTTTAAAAGGTGTGTGAAAGAGGCAATTTATGTAAAAATGGAGAAGCCAAGCTTGAATAGAGGTGGGGGGGG
>NW_017306778.1:791400-798185 GCF_000935625.1 Nanorana parkeri | reverse complement strand
AATGTATTGCTGGGATTTGTATTCCTATGTATTTTATACAGCACAATGTACCATCAGCTATAGAGGAATACAAATCCCAGCAATACATTATACACTGTATGTACAATGTATTGCTGTGATTTGTTGTACTCCTCTATAGCTGGTGGTATTCTGCATTGCGCTGTATAGAGGACTACAAATCAAGGAATACTACATTATACAGCGCAATACCACCAGCTATAGAGGAGTACAACAAATCCCAGCAATAATACATTATACAGTGGTGCAATGCCGAATACCACTAGCTATAGAGGACTACAACACCCAGAATACCACCAGTTATAATGTACTATTGCTGGGATTTATTGTATTCCGCTATAGCCGGTGCCATTCTGCATTCATTGCTGTATAATTTTACACTTTTCATTTCACTATATTGCACACCACACTTTTTTTTTGTTGTTACTTCCACCGCTCCAAGCTTGCTCCTGTGATGGACTACAATCTCAATACAAACTAGTAGTCCATCACTGGAGCCATTTTTTAAAATGCATTTTATTTTTTATCCAATTAATCAAACTTAATAATCGGCCAACTAATCGATTGTAAAAATAATCGTTAGCTGCAGCTCTAGTCAAGATTACCCCTTCTTACCTCTTAAGCCTCCCTTTTAGGAGAAAGGGAAACTATACTTTTTGATCAATTTGTCTTTTTTTATAAAATCTTTTGACATGAGCTGTCTGCATTTGGGACATCTGGTGTTTACTGGAAAACTTTCCTGTATGCTTCTTTTATTCCAGTGCATCAGGTACATTGTTACTACTCATACTACTCATCATTCTTGTGTATATACACATGGCAACAGTTCTTTATTGACATTTATAAAATATTGGAACATTGTATCTTTAGAGCCACAGTATTACTGGAACTATATACTTCTACAGATACCAGATTCAATTTTTAGACACTTGATTAAGATAAAAGCACAAAATATGATGTTTTATGTTTAATAATAAAGTTTATATTAAATGATATGATTGATTGTTTTGATATAACTTTAATGGCCCATTCACATTTATGCACCCTAGTGCATTATATTAACATGCAAGCATTAATGTGCATTGTGTGAAGGCGGTCATTCAAATTAAAGGGCTGCCAACACACACACGATCAAAAAATAAGCCATGCACCATAACAATCTGTAGTGCGTTACCATGCATTGTGGAGCACTGGAATGCAAGTGAGTTCCCGTAGAGTGTTGGGGTGCCATTGAAATTGAATGGCACTGAAACACAATGTATGCCACGTGCAATAACATGTGTTGCGGCACAACACACATAAATACAATGCAAAAGTGTGAATGAGCCCTTAGGCTGCGTTCACACCTGACCGTTTTGTAGGGCGTTCTACGCTCGACGAACGCTCTACAAAACGGTCAAAAATATAAATTGCATTGTAGTCAATGCCGTCGTTCCCACCTCGCCGTATTTCCGCCCGTCCCTAACGCCCTACAAAACAGCCCACACCTGAAAAGGTCCCGGGACTAGTTTGGGCCGTTTTGTAGGGCGTTTTCCATTGGGAT
Source organism: Nanorana parkeri (assembly GCF_000935625.1). Lineage (NCBI taxonomy): Eukaryota > Metazoa > Chordata > Amphibia > Anura > Dicroglossidae > Nanorana > Nanorana parkeri. Next base: position 796,624 of record NW_017306778.1, on the reverse strand, counting down.
ACAGCCAAGTAGCCTTTGGAATCGCGCGACCATCGCGCAACTTTTTTACCGCGAATCGCGGTAAAAAAAAACGCGCGACAGACGCGCATATTACAATACGCCTAGGTGTGAATGGGGTGTAAGGGTGAGGTCTGGAACCTATTTATAAATGTTAAATAAATAAAATAAATTTTATGGATCTGAATATTTTTGGGGAAGAATCTAGTTAGTTCTCAGCTGATGACAATACAATGTCTCTGACCTATTTACTATTAGCTCCAGAGTCAATTTTGTCTAGTTGGTTTTATTTTTTTTGCTTTTTGTTTACCACCTTTATTTTTTTATTTTTGCACACGTTAAAAGTTTATTTTGGCTATAAAACGACTTAAACACCCAATTATATATTTTATGAAAGCAGAGGCCCTGTAAAATAAAAAGGTAGTTGCAATTTTTTTATGTTGCACAATATTTGCACAAATGTTTATCAAATGAATATTTTTAGGGAAAAATACACTAAAATGAATTGCATGAAGTTGCGTGCATCCTTGAAATGGCCATAGGCGACGTTTTAAAAGCTTTCACAGCTCACCAATGTAATAGCATTGGCAGGTGATATGTACTCTTTATGGAGACATCAGGGTTCTATTTGACTCCTTATGTCTCCCCTGCACTCTACTCCAGCTGATCAAGCACAGGACTGTTTACCTGGCATTCCAGCCAGGAATGTGACAGCTCTGGACCTAGAAGTGCTGAGAGGACATTGCTTTGGATTAAATAACCGCAGAGCAGATCAGGTAACAGAATTTACTCAGTCTGCTCCTGCACTCCATCCTGAAGTCCTCCTTTGTCATCCCAGACTCCCTGGAGGAGCAGGAGAGCCCAGAAATTATAGCAGATGATGCAATGGTGGGGGCGGGGTCCTTGAATCTCGATGTCATCACTTAAGGTCCAGGGAATACAGGTACATCCTATGGTCCTTTAACATAGTTCTATCTGTGTTCACTATAAATTCAGTATATGCAATCTTTGCTTACAAATAAACATTTAAAATATGACAGGGGATTCCCAGAGCACTGTGCTAGCTGAAGAGACTGCACAGAAAACAAATCTGTGTTTTTCTGCTTGAAATCTTGGACTAAACCTTTCAGCATAACTAAAAAGTATACTATGGTAAAGATGTGATGATAAGACTACAGCTACCTGGAAAAGAAGAGAACATAATGAAAATTATTTAATATTCCACATTTACATGACTAAAATAAAGTTTTTTGTATGCATTTTTCTTTAGTATATGCTCATTCTGAATTAATCAAGTTTTTAGAAGATGTATTTAGTTAGATATAATGCTGACCCAAGGATACCCTTATTAACTAAATCTATGTCTTTAGTTACACCTTGTTTTTCTTTTGAATATTGTTACCACTTCTGCTATCCACAGGTTGAAGCTGTGTTTGTTTGTCCTTCTCACATCAACTCTGATCATCTCCGTGGTGTTTGTTATAATTCCATTTTGCCGACATGTTGTGGTGCTTGCAGTAATAATGGCAGTAGCTGGGCTTTCTATGGGTTGCATTGACACAATCTCCAACATGCAACTAGTAAAGATATACAAGCAGGACTCAGCAGTTTTCCTACAGGTAAGAGTTGTGCAGAGTATCTGTGGACAGTAAAATATTCAAACTAAAAAACTGTATTCCATGTTGACTAATGCAGGTATTACTGTACCTATGTTTTAATGAAAACAGGTTTACATCACTTAGGTTTACAGCCACATAACAAACACATGTAAAATAATATGTGAACCTCTACCCAAGTCTTAACCATCTGTTGAAGTTTGGGTTACTATAAAAAGTGTATTGTCACCTTTATAACTCCACCAATTATTAATAAAGGCAAGAAAACTAATAAAATTTGGGAAATAGGAATTACATGCAAACTGGAGCTTTGTGTACCCATATATTACATTATACTGTGCATTAGACATGTGCACTGCCAAAAAATTTGTTTTGGTTCGTTTTAAATACGTATTTGTGTTATTTAGTTTTTCGGGATTCGGGTATGAAAGTCAATTCGAATTCGGACGAAATTCGGTAGCGGTAGTTCGTTCGAACGTTCGTTTCGTTTCTTATTCAGTTCGTTCATTCGTTCGTTTGCAGAAAAGTGACATTTGAGGGGGAACATTTTTTTTCTCCTTCTCTAATGTCACTTTGCTCCAACGAACGAAACGAATACGAAACGAAAACGAAACGAACGGTCGAACGAACTACCGCTACCGAATTTCGGAAACGGAAATTCGGATTCGTTTGCATTTGTTATATTTGTAATTCGGAATTCGGATACATCCGAATGTCCGAAAATTCGTCCGAATTTCGATTCATGTCTACTGTGCATCATTCTTGGCTTTTTGCTCATGATGACCTTGTTCAAAATGTACTTGTTGCTACATGGTTTTATCGTTGGCCATCAACAAGCATAGAAATGTTAAAAATACAGGAGTGAGTACAACACCTACTAGAGGTTTTCTAGGTCCTGTATTCATTACAGAGGCCACATAGAAAAAAATTATAAACAATTTTTAAAGGACATTATTGGAGCAGGAAAAGTGACAAGACTAGGTTCTGTAAAGCAGTGTGAATAGACCAGCTTTTACAAATAGGAAATATTCAGAAGACCTGCAATAATAAAGGCAGTACAACAGAACAAAGTAAGAAAAAGTGGGAGTTTCATACTGTCTGTGAAGGTTCTCATTCATCCAGGTCATGGTATATCTGTAAAAAATAAGTCAGGGCAACTGGACTTGCTGTATTTTTCTTGAAGACGTTTCACTGGTCATCCAACCAGCTTTCTCAATTCAGAATGACTTGCACAAAAAATTATCTGGGAATAAATATGGTGAATGTTGCTCCAATCCACGTAATCTGTTAATCACAACCAGGTGTTGATTGTATTTGCATATTTGGAGTCTAGGAGGTGGTATTAGCCTGCCCAGAGAGAGGTGTTAAAACAGCATTGTATGTGGCAGACAATAGACTCAGGGACGCACTGGACTCAGGGACGCACTGGACTCGGGGATACACTGGAATCAGGACTGCAATATTTAATCCAACAGACTGGGATAGAGAAATAGGTTATAATAGGGAACATTACAGTGTAATATTCCCTGTTAAAATCCATTTTTCTAATTAAACCAAATAACAGTGCCCGCGCCAGAAGAGGGGTGATCCGGCGGTGTGTCCTGTATACCTCCTGCATTGTATTCAGGCAGCTACATTGCAGGCGGTATACGGGCCCCCGCAGCGCTCCCAGCTACGAGCAGCAGTTGAGCAGACAGGCCGCCCCAGAGCCTCTGTGCTGCCCGGCCTGCCATATGCCACTACAGGGCAGTCCGCCCATCAATGGGCCCCCCTAACCTTGGGCCCTGGGGCAGCCGCACCGGCGGTAGCTCCGCCGCTGGTTCTCACCCATTCTAAGATGGATGTCCTTGCTAAATGGTTGAATTTCGCAATCACACCAAGAACCATCCCTGTAGTGGATATTCTTAGCTACTGAGGCCTCGATCCACAGTAACAAAGTGCCACAGGGTGAGGCTGAACAACTTCGCCTAAAAGTGTCTGCAGCCCTGGCCAGTGTCAAACCACCTTCGTCAAACCTGACTACACAAGAAAGGAGGGCGGCCACATCCCTGAAGACAGACAAGAATATCACCATCCTGCCTGCTGATAAAGGAAGATGCACAGTTCTTAATACATCTGACTACACTTCTGAAATGATAACAACACATATGAAGCCTTAAGAAGGGACCCAACCAGTGGTTACGTGGTTAAGAAGAAAGCTATAGATCTACTAGAACAGCTGGAAAAGGACAAAGCCGTTGATCGGGCTATGCATCATCGCCTCTACCCTGGTGAAGCCCCTCCGTGTATATATGGACTTCCGAAGATACATAAGGATGGGACCCCTCTCAGGCCCATTGTCAGCAGCATAAACTCTGGTAATTATAACGTGGCAAAAAAAAATACTTGCCCCTTTGGTTGGAAATACACAACACCACATTTCACAAACAAAATCAAGAACTTAATATTGGGCACAGAAGAAACAATGGTATCCTATGATGTCACCTCCCTCTTCACCTGCATATCCACCACAGAGGCAATTGAAAAAGTGAAAACGGTTGCTACTAGACAACACCATAGGCAGCAGAACAGAACTTAATCCAGATCAAGTGTGTGCCTTATTTGGACCATTGCCTGAGTACCACCTATTTCAAGTACAAGAACAAGTTCTACAGGCAGAAACATGGTTGTGCCATGAGATCACCAGTTTCACCTATTGTGGCAAACCTGTACATGGAGGAAGTTGAAAGCAAGGCCCTGACCACCTTCAAGGGAATTACACCCAGTCATTGGTTCAGATATGTGGATGACACTTGGGTTAAGATTCACAAACAAGAGTTACAGGTTTTCACTGACCATATCAACTCAGTGGATCATAACATCAAGTTTATGCGGGAAGATATACAAAACAACAAACTGGCTTTTTTGGATTGTTTAGTAACAGTAGAAGAGGGAAGGAGGCTGGAAATAGAGGCCTACTGAAAACCAACACACACAGACCAGTACCTGCTATTTGACTCCCACCAACCTTTAGACCACAAACTGGGAGTCATCAGGACTCTACACCACCGGGCAGAGAAAATCCCCACCAGAACAGAAGCCAAGACAAAGGACCCTTAAAACTTGCGGGTATCCAGACTGGGCTTTTGTCAAAACAGAAAGAAGAGGAAAGAATGCCAAGAGTTCCTGTGAGGATGAAAAGCATGACAAACAGCAGCATTTGGTCATCCCATATGTAGCTGGGGTGTCTGAGAAACTCAGAAGGGTTTTTAAAAAACATCACATCCCTGTCTGCTTTAAACCCAGCAATACACTGAGGCAACAACTGGTTCACCCAAAAGACCTAACGCCAAAACACAAGATGAACAACATTGTGTATGCAGTGAGGAGTCCTCAGAATTGTATGTCGGTGAAACAAAACAGCAGCTACACCAGCGTATGACACAGTATAGAATAGCAAAACCCTCTGGTCAGGATTCGGCAGTATACCTACTTCTAAAGGAAAAAGGTCACTCCTTTGAAGACAGCCAAGTACACATCCTAGACAGGGAGGAGGACTGGTTTAAAAGGTGTGTGAAAGAGGCAATTTATGTAAAAATGGAGAAGCCAAGCTTGAATAGAGGTGGGGGGGG
>NW_017306778.1:768664-790910 GCF_000935625.1 Nanorana parkeri | reverse complement strand
GGGGGGGGGTGAGACATCTATTGTCTGCCACATAAAATGCTGTTTTAACACCTCGCTGGGCTGATAATAACACCTCCTAGACTCCAATTATGCATATGCAATTAACACCTGGTTGTGATTAACAGATTATGTGGATTGGAGCAACATTCACCATATTTATTCCCAGATAATTTTTTGTACAAGTCATTCTGAATTGAGAAAGCTGGTTGGATGACCAGTGAAACGTCTTCAAGAAAAATACAGCAAGTCCAGTTGCCTTGACTTATTTTTTACAGATTTTTATACTATTCTCTAAATGTACTGAGGAAAAAATATGCTTTGTGAGTTTGCGTATTGTGTGTAAATTGCTATTATAAATTTCCACCCTTTTACACTGCCTTACAAGCAAACAAACATACATACTAACAAAAATCACATGGTATTATTTTTTAGTTATTTTTTAAGGCATAAGGAAGGGAAAAATTAAATCAGCATGCCAACAACCATGTAAAACTGAATTAAGTATGTTGGGTAGAGTTGCCTTTCAAGAATATGATTCCATAATTACACAGAAAGCATTGAATATTGGCATAATGTCATGCAAAATATTGCTGGAACAGTTTGCAGAGGTTACATGTCATATAATGAATTATGTCACTTGTGAAAAATATTAAGTGAACACTGTTCTTTTAGAATCAGAATTAATTAGTAATCATATGTACTTTTTTAAGGTGCTTCATTTCTTTGTTGGTTTCGGAGCGCTACTGAGTCCTTTGATAGTAGATCCATTCCTTTCAGACACCAACTGCATCCAGTCTAATTACACCTTGAATGGGAGTACAAATCTGGAACACATCAGGAACTCAATCGTGCCTCATCATCCAGGGAATGTGTCGCATTATGTTCTTCCACTTTATGGGCCAGCACTAACAAATGTGGGCTATGCATTTTGGATTATGGCTTCCATCAATGTGAGTAATCAATTCTCTCTTTATCTAGGCATCTGAGTGACTGCATAACATAGCCAGTATTATTAATATTATAATAATACAGGATTTATATAACGCCAACAGTTTGCACAGAAGTGTGGTTAAATATATGTTAAAAAGTGGGGAATGCTGTGATATAACTATTTTTTTTAAACAAAAGGAGATTACATCCCATATATTAGGGCAGTTGTCAGCACAGAAAGAGACCATATATTATATAATAAGGACACCACAATCCGCAACGCCCAACAAAATATATAAACCTTATTACAATTTTCTTTTGCTAGATTAATAAATACTATGTATACATCCACCCCCATAGCACTTCTGCCTTGTAGCACTGGGATTCCCTGGTTTGAATCCTGGCAAGGTCACTATCTAGAATGAGTTTGCATGTTCTCACTGTGCTTGCGTGGGTTGCCTCCAAGTTTTCCTCCCACACTCCAAAGACATGCTGGGAGGTTACTGGGCTCCTGCCTAAATTGGCCCTCATATGTATGCAAGTGAGATAAGAGACCTTAGATTGTAAGTTTCTACAAGGCAAGGACTGATGTGAATGTGCGCTGCATAATTTGTCCGTGCTATATAAAAACCAATAATAAATAATAAGGTTGACAACGTTGTCTAGAAAATCCGCCCAAGCAATTGGTGTAAATGTGGATGTATAGGTACTGTTTATTGCATTTGCCAAAACTTTTTTCTAGGAATAAAGTTTATATATTTTGTTGAGATATGCGGCTTGTATAGTGTTCTTGTTCACAGTTTTCTTTCCCTATGTTTATATAACCAGAAGTATACTTATTCACAAATTTCCTGTAGGCCCCTTCATATTCATTGTGGTAAAATGTGCAGCGATGTACTGCATGTCATACGGTGCATTTTTATGCATGTTAACGCATGACCAGCAATAAGGAGTCCCTAAATTTATTTTCTGAATATAACACCACCTTTCTGACAAATTGTATATTGTCTTGTTTACCTCCAGCTTCCAGTACCTATTGCAGTTTTCATTCTGATGTACAAGGCGGGCATGGTGCCTGGCTGTGAGGACAGGAATGGGACTTTACTCTCTGCAGATGAGCTAGCAATGGAGACTCATAAGGGGCACCAGACAAGTGACAGCCAAATAACAGAAACACAGAAAGTGCAAAGTGGTAAGGGCAAGAACTTTCATTACAGCTGGTGTAGCAGCACGAAACAGAACACACCGAATGATGCAGACAGAATCACCTTTTAATGAATAAAAAATGGATGAAGTGGCATGGGCCCTAAAACATGTTAGTGGAAGTACTCAACTTTTTTCCAGGGTACTAATCTGGTCCACTTTTACAAACTTTGGAGACATGCTTGTACATATATATATCCCATGGGTCGTGCATGTTCCTCTCTAAAGATTACAATACCTGCTCTCATCTATCCTGTTGCCAATTACCTAGTGATAGGGTTTGTCAGCATCCTGTTGGTGTGACCCGACGTTCCATTGGGAGCTTACCTGTTGTAATGCCCTTATCAACTTATCTTAATGTAAGTTCAATTTATATTTTATAAGAGGTGTTTTTATCTGCATGATCCAGACCTCTATGTTTTGTGTTTCTATTTTTACATGTTTATATGGTCTCTGGATATACTGTATACAGAGATATCTGATAATACAACAAAGATCAGCAGAGTTCATTTGGTTCCAGTGAAGATTAGTTAATTTATTGATTTCAGTACTAGTGTTTTTATGCTTATACGATTCACAACTTTATTTCCTTATAATTATACTTATTATAAAATCATATTCAAAGCACAGGTCTGCAGTAAAAATATATCTGTGTTTGTATGGTGTACATGTATGGTGGGAATAAAGGAATTCTAACCAGGCCTGTATTTAGACATAATGCTGTCCAAAGCCCACCTGATAGATGATGCCCAAGCTCTGCCCCTGTTGTCATGTGATTACATTGGTAAAAACTAATGCACAAATTCACATTCAAAGGTAGCATTTTCTCTGCATAGCATAATTACTTTTCCACTTGGTAGGACAGCAAACAAGGGAAAGGAGAGATTATTTCATTTTTGCTGAACTCTTAAAGTAAAATTAAACCTTATTTTTTGTTGCATATACAAAAATATTGTCACCCCTGCATTTCTGTCAGATAATGCACCACTTTGCGAAGAATATTGTTGGAATTACAAATGTTTAGGTATTCTCATGTTTATTTCTTTTGTTTGTATTGGTATGACACAAAAAAGTGGAGGAAAAAAAAAAGCACCTTTCTGCACAAAGTGGTGCATTATCTGACAGAAATGCAGGGGTGCCAATATTTTTGTCCATGACTGTATCCACTGCTAGAAAATCAGAAGTAAGTACACCGGATAGTATGCCGGTAAATAAGTAGGGCGCACAAGAGCAGACCCGATAAAGGCAAAATGAGAGAACAAGAATAAGAAAGGTACATCACATTTATGAGCCTTAATGGGGAACCATCTGTACTTCAGAGAGGATGGAGAATGTCAATGGATCAACCAATATAGCTAAGAAAAAAAGAACAAAAAAACAAAACAAAAACAACCTGTACTATATGCATAGAGTACGGCAACTGATCTGGATATATTTTCGTATAAGATTAGAAACACCAGAGGAGAATCAAAGCGGGAGAATCAAGATAGAAGAGAGACCACAGAAGAATACAAGCAGAGAAGAGAGAAAAGGAAAGAAGAGGAGGGGAGGGACCCTGGGAGGGTTATGTCACAACAAGAAGGGTGACAGGCATGACAAAGCATCGAAAGTAGGAGGCCAAATATCTAAGATGGACATAAATAAGCAACTTATCAGAGTATTAAATTATAAGAATGCTCGGAGGTCATCAGAGATGGAGAAATGCAGCCACACATTCCACTCATTTCACAACCAAAACTCAGACCAAATGTGGGACTGCTTCAGGAACACATTACATATTGCCATTTCAAAGTGTATACCATTGGGTAACAAAAACAAAAGATCAAAGACTAAACCGATATGGCTAAATAAAACTGTAAAACTACATGTTAAGGCAAAGAGAATGGCAGTTATAAAATATAAGATGGAAGGGACGGCATTGGCGTTCCTTAAATACAAGGAATGTAACAAAAAATGCAAACTAGTAATCCGGGAAGCTAAAATAGAATGCGAAAAAGCATATCGCTATTCCCTAAGAATGAGATGATGTGTGGACCTATATGGGCTGGATTTAATGGACGTATGTCTTTATTCAACCCCAAATACTATGTAACACTGAGTCATAAATTTGGCGAGATTGTGTCAGAGGCTAGAAGTTCTTCCACATGATGTCATTGACATGACTGACCCAAAGATAAAGTGGAGGAGTGGTGGCCTTTTTCCAAAAAATAGGGATGAGTTGGTGGGCTGCAGCCAAAAGATGTTTCAATAAGAGAGATTTTTAGGTTTTCCTTGGACCCTGGCAAAAGGGCTATTTCAGGCAAAGTTTGCAAATCGTCCCCGTATATATAATTATAAATTGCAAAGATTTTCTGCCAATAGGGGGAGATCAAAGAACCATCCCACCATATATGGAAATAGGTGCTACTTACCTCATTGCATCTCAAACATATAGCCGAAGAGTTAGGGAAGATCTGATGAATGGAAACTGGATCTTTATACAATCTGGTGACAATTTTATAATTCTTTTCCTGGGCATATGATGAGACTGAAGAAATAAATGGTGTCCCAGTCTGAATCCATCAATATTCTACCTAGATCAATATGCCAATGAGCTTGAAAAGCAATCGGTTGCAAGTGCAAGGTGTCTCTCAACATCACATATATCACAGATAGTGCATGGCGTTGTGGTTCAGATGAAGCAATCATGCGTTCAAAAGGGGTTAGGGGTCTATGGATTTGTCCAGAATCGGCAAAGGTTTTGCAGAAACTGGACAGTTGAAAATCCAAGAGCCCATGGGTTGTGATAGCTGATAGGCCACAATTATGGGTCACATATCGTCCAGTAGAAAGAGCAATAAAATCCCTAGCCATGGGCTCATCGTTTCATAGGCAGAGACTGGTTGTCAAATAACGCAGTTAGAGGACTAGGTAACGCCAATAGATTGTGTCTGTCTCGTAGGGCATGCCAAACTCGCAGCGTAGTGAGAGGGGAAGGCTGAAAGGGTGCATCCGAGTTAAGGGGGGAGGCCCAGGGGAGAGCGCGAAGGTCAAGTGGGCATAAGTCTCTTTCGATAAGAATGGAGGATTTGCCAAGCGTAGGGGAAGAGGGGAACCAGTCCAACATGCAAGCTAAGAGCGTAGCACTGTGCTATAGGTCAAAATCAGGTAGCCCCATGCGTCCGTACGTTTTGTGTCTACATAGGGTGTTATAGCGAAGACAGGCATATCTTCTATTCCAAATAAATCCAAATGTTGGAGAAGAGTAGAGGGACGTAATTTTAGAGACAAGGTTAGGGCCAAGACCTATTTGGAGAAAGGAAAGATGAAGGAAGCGCCAATTGACCCTGTCGAAGGCCTTTTCAGCGTCAATCGATAACAGGCAGACCTGGGTTTTATCTATGATCTATGAGATCAAATGAATTGTTTTGGTGGTAATGTCCCTGGCTTCACGGCCAGGAACCAATCCAACTTGTTCAGTGTCAATAATGGAGGGCAAGGAGAGAGAGAGGCGTAGGGCAAAAGTTTTAGAGAACAGTTTGAGATCGACATTAAGTAAAGAAATTGGTCTGCAGTTGTTACGTAGGGAGGAGTCTTTGCCTGGTTTGGGGATGATACATACATTAGCCTCCAGCATTTCGGAAGGAAAAGGAAGGGAGTCGTCTACAGAATTAAATATGCGAGTCAGGACAGGAGCAAGAAGATCAGCGAATGAAATTCTTCGGCTATGGCAGATGTGGTGTTGACCTTGGTAGAACGACGGGTGGAGATGAAGGGGATGAAAGAGCGTGGGGGCCGAGGATGTATGGTATTGGCAAGATGGCGACCACATTTATTAGCCAACTCACAACATAGCTTGCATGCCCTATCTCAAGCTATATGGGAACGAGAGTCCAACAGAGAGAGAAGTTCCCGCCTAGCGCTGGAGAGCTCAACAAAGGTAGAGAGAGAATAGAGTCCGAGTTATATAGACCCTCAAGAGCAGATATACTGTAGATGTCAGCAATTCTGTAATGCGGGATGAGCGAGCTCTTTTTAGGCTAGAACCATGTTTGATGCAAAGGGTGGCATTAAGGCGCCAAGAAAAGGGTGTACGTTCATTAACCGCCTGCCGTCCGCCCGTTGTGAAAAAACGGACGGACGGCAAACTCACATGGGCAGCGATAAAAGCTTTTATAGCGTCGCCTATGCGCAATTTTGGGTATTGTAGTCTGTTGAGGTTTCGGGTGCGCGCGCAATTTTAAAGGCTCGACACGTTTGGTGTCTTTTTACCCAACGTGACCCCGCCTTTTATATTTTACCAAAAAATTGGGTAATAATAAATGTTTTAGAATTTGATATAAGGGGATGTTTTATTAAAAAAAAAAATCGGTAATTTGTCCTTAATATAGTAAAAAATAAAATCCGCAGTGGTGAATAAATACCGCCAAAAGAAAGCTCTATCTGTCCCCAAAAAATGGTATAAAATTAATTTCAGTACAGCGTTGCATGATGGAATAAATGTCAAAGTACTGCAGCGCTGAATACTGAAAAATGGCCTGGACAGGAAGGGGGTTTAACACCACGGACATCAAGTGGTTAAGTGAGGCACCTAGGGCAAAGAACACAGGGGTGTGGTCTGACCACAAGCGAAGACCAATTCGAGCAGTGGGAGAATTTTCTAAGAGTGATTGAGAAATACAAAAGTAATCTAGTCTACTGAACGAGTTGTGAGCTGGCGAAAAATAGGTATAATCCCTATCGGAAGGGTGCAGGGCATGCCATACATCTATCAATCGGAGCTGGTGCAACAATTGTTTAAATTTGGAATGGGATAAAGGAGAGATAGAGTATTTACCAGAAGAGAAGTCCAGACTGGGAACCAAAGGCATATTGAAGTCTCCGCCCATAGTTAGGTTATGATGTCCGAAACTCTCCAGATCCGTGAGAAGAGATGCAAGGAAGCTCAGCTGGTTCTGGTTGGGAAAATAAACGCTAGCCAAGGTGTACTGGGTGTCAAATAGCCTAATTTTCAGGAAGAAATATCGACCGTGAGAGTCAGATTGTTGTTGCAGGATCTCAGGGTGACTGGATTTGTGTATCGCAATAGAGACACCTTTAGATTTAGAGGAGGAATTGGTGCTATGGAACCAAATGGTGTAATATTTGATCGGTAATTTAGGTAATTCATTATCTAAAATGAGTTTTCTGCAAAAACCGAATAACCAACTCTACGCTTGTGGAAATGGTATAATACTTGACTGCATTTTTGGGGTGTGTTAAAACCTCAAACAATCAAGGAGGCATAACACATTGTAGGTGACGCCATCACACGGGTAAAAATGGTGGGTCTCTGAAGGTCGTAAGCCTCCCAGGGTCAAAGAGAAAAAGGAAGAAAAGCCAAGAAGAGAAAGAACAGGCAGGAAGCAGTAAGAAGAGTACACACATAGAAAAGATAATGAGAGAACTGTAAGAGCTCCATCTAGTGGAGGAAGAAAATGAGTGCAGTATAGCAATCATTAGCACGGACCAGCAAATCTAACAGCAGTAACGATGTCAGTGAAAATCACACTGACGTCCTAAGTGTGGGAATGGTAGAAGACACATAAAGTGTCTCCCGTTTCAGGGTATGAATAAACCAGTACACAATGGTGTATAAGAAACTATTATAAAATAAAGCAGTACATATTTGTATAAAAGTGAACAAGAACAAAAAACAGCAGCAGCACGTGAAAAAGACACAGCTGTAATATAAAACCACAACATATTAATGGCAAACCAGGAGTAGGCAGCAAAAATCCCTCATGGAAACAGTAGGCTCATATAGCATATCCAATAGGAAGGTATGATACGGTAGTAGTAGTAGTAATGAAGAGGCCGTGAAAAATTTAGACTTTGTCACTTTAAGGGCTTTCTGACACCTCGCAACTTCCTATGCACTCTCTCATCTGAAATGTTCTAATGCTGGACTGTCAAAAATGTCCAGAGGTGGACTGAAGAGGGATACAAGGAAAAGGTCATCACAGTTTGTATATTTTGAGAATTTCTGTTTCTCCTTCCAACACTGCTGCCTACCAGTCTTCCAGTGTCTATCAGTCTACTAGTAAGTAAAGCTGTGATCACTGCTGGTAATTTGCAGAATTATGCAATTGAACACATCTAATGTGTGTTAAGCTCAATGACATAATCTTCTACTCTCCGTTGTCCGGTCTTTTGAAACTATGTAAACCTGCTGTGTTCACTTTTCAGCATAATTATTTAAATTATAAAATATTTCTTATTATTTTTTTCAGGTAATTTTAATTGTTGTCAGAATAAAACCTTTTGGGATGCTCCGTGCACATATTTTGCAATTCATATTTGTTCAGCATTGATCCTGTTCATGACTGATGGAATAGTGGTAAGACATATAACATTATATCATATTCTATAATAAAGCTAGATATTTGGCATGTCCTCCATAAATGACAAAATGAAGACATGACTGAAGAGCAGCAAAGATAATCATGTACTACAAAACTGCCCTGATGCTAGATAAGAACAATCAGTAACTGATATCAGTTTGTACAATGCGAGGTCGAGATTAAAGTTTTGATAGGTTTTTCTGTGGAAAGTTAAGCAAAGAAGTCACGCACAGGCTCCAAATGTAAAAATGTACTTGTAACAGTTACACTATCAGATACCACCGCTGCCACCAGAATGTGATTACAAACTCACCTTGCACAAAGATTTTCCAGCTCTCAGGACATCAATTTGAGCACCATGCAGTTGAGAGTGGTCTTCACTAGCACAGGGTAACTGAGCAGTTAACTTTTCACACACACTGTAGCAACCACCATGTGTTTAAACAGCCCTCATTACAAGTCTATTGCAGACCCTGCTAGTCGAGGTTAATAACACCTGCATTGTATCTAAATTCTCTGCTTTGTATCAAATGTGCCTTAGATCGTTTTCTTTTGTCACATGGATGGACCCTTACATGGATGCCTAGAAAAGACATGAGATTTAAATTTGACTGTTTTTGTTACTGTTTTGTAAATTGTGGAAAAAATTAGGGTGGCACAGAATTCAGTACAATTTTCCCATTCTCTCCACACAGTTTGGGTTTGTCTAGCCTCACCATCATCCCAGTACTCAGTACTGACAAATGTACATTTTAATAATAATACTACAAACAAAAGTCATCCCGTCTATTTATCTTTGATCTCTTGTTTTTTTTTTTAGCAAATACACATAATGTATAGTATGATCACAACAATTTAAATCTATGTCATAGTAATTTAAAGCCCTTGGCAAAACATGAACCCCCTCTAACTTATCTCTGGCATGAAAAATAATACTAAATAATACTTAATTTGTTTATTACATAAACTAAAGCGATGGTCATATGACACCCCAGTCCTGAATCTTCTCTCCACATCTGTTTACATGAGCCAGGGTCCTACTTTGAGTGTCCATGTCACTGCCTGCCTGATGGGCACACATCCCGCTGTCCTACTGGGGTTCCTCAGGATCCAGAAGAGAAATGACATCAGTGCAAGGAAACCTTCAGGGACTTTCCAGTGCGGGCACATTCACAGGGCTGTATTAGCAGTCCTCTGCACCCAGAAACCTGACCGGCAAGGGACCCAGGCGACTTAAAGAAGAACTTCAGGAAACAATTCCATTAACTTTTGCAGTGGGGCAACCCCCGCACTGCAAGGGTTAACTGCTCATTTGTATCTAGGTGCTAAAAAAAAAAAGTTATACTTACCAGATCATTCCAGCCAGATTGTTCTAAGACCGGGTCCCTAGAACCTCTTTCCCCCTTTTCTGCAACGGTCTAAGAATCCTCATGGCATCAAGCTGTACACAAGTGAATAGACGTGAGGACGCTGAGGAACATTCCTTCTTTGCAGAAGAGGAGGAGAGACACTTCAGTGACTGGAGAAGCAGGGATTCGGCTCAGCAGTTCAGGTGAGTATAATTTTTTTTTTACACAAGAAACAAACGAGCAGTTAACTCTTGCAATGAAGGTGTAGCCCCACTGCAAGGGTTAAGAAAACCTTTTTCTTGGAGTTCCTCTTTAAGTGAGCATAACAAATAGCTAATTTGTTATGCTATGTCTGTGACTAACCAAAAACCTCAACATTAGTGCAATAGGTGAACTCAGTCAATCATGGGAACATGTCCGTGTGGCCAGATAATAAAACCGACCAACCTTATATATGTTACTAAACCTTACTTCTTATGTCACCCAAAAATATGAGAAAAGTAATAAAAACAATTATCCATGTATCCATATATCAATTTTCTGTGCTCCTTAATGATAATAAATTGCCCTTACCAGAAATATGCAATGTTATATGGTGCTACAATCAAAACAAACACGTCTTGTTTTCATAGCTGTACGGCTCCCAGCTCCTCTCCTTTACATCTCCACTTTCCGAAAAAAATCCGTATCCAACACTACAATCTCCACTCCATGTACAAATCCATCCTCAATCTCTAAAGCTGGCCATACACCTTACAATTACTGCAGATTTTCTGTGGTCAGATGGAAAAGGTGCAACAGATTCCTCCATATACACTTAACTGTGTGGATGGAGTAATCTCCACCTGGGCCAATCTGTTGCACTTTTTCCATCTGACCACAGAAAATCTGCAGATAATTGTAAGGTGTATGGCCAGCTTTAGAGATTGAGGATGGATTTGTACATGGAGTGGAGATTGTAGTGTTGGATACGAATTTTTAATACTCCGAGAAGTTCCAGGGGAAGAATCAGAGAGCTCCTATAGTGTAGAACATTTAAAAAAGAATAGCTTTATTTAATTAAAATGCACTTACAAGAGGAATAGAAAGTAACAGCATAAAATTCCTTGTGGTATCACATACGTAGGAGACTGACATAGACTCCTCTCTTGTTTTCGTCGTAGGACTTTATCAAAAGGGTGTCTACCACGATGTCCCACGTAACTCCATTGAAACCCGATCCATCCAATTAGTTAAATCATGCATATCAATCCATACTAGTCAACCATATTAAAAGGTGTGTCTTTAAATCTACTATGCACGATGATTGAAAAACAAAAGACTATTATTCATATACAACCAACTAATAAAATGAGTATGGAGATACTATTATCAGACCCAACGAACTACCGTAGATTGGTTATTGAAATGTCCAATATCCGATACTTAATCAATATAAAAACTTTTCTAAAAATATTAGAGAGACAGGTGTATTATAGAAAACCGCGCGAACAGAACACTATCCCAATGTTTATATATACAACTCCAGAGTGAAATATACTGCTGATCACTGGCCAGTAAAACCACCTATCAAACTATAGGCTGTATCAAAATAAAAATAACTTGTTATTTTCAGGGGAATCGGGCTCCTCCTTCTTCGGGGCTTGAGGAACAATATATAATGAAATCAAGAGTTGTACTTTGTAGCCTAAACTAGTGCTGGATGAGTGCCATCATGACCTGTTTGCAGTGAACACTGACACTTTAGCCACAATACTATCATGGCTTATTGTAACATGGTGTTAAATATAGACTATAATTCTTGTCATATATTTTTTTTATGGATTACTGCACTTAAAAATGTACTCCATAGACCTGGGTCTACATCCAGCCATATACAGTACACCCCTCACATTTTTGTGACGACACAGAAGAAATTACACTTTGCTACAATGTAAAGTAGTGAGTGTACAGATTGTATATCAGTGTACATTTGCTGTCCCCTCAAAATAACTCAACACACAGCCATTAATGTCTAAACCGCTGGCAACAAAAGTGTGTACACCCCTAAGTGAAAATGTCCAAAGTGGGCCCAATTAGCCATTTTCCCTCCCCGGTGTCATGTGACTCGTTAGTGTTACAAGGTCTCAGGTTTGTTAAATTTGGTGTTATCGCTCTCGCTCTCTCATACTGGTCACTGGAAGTTCAACATGGCACCTCATGGCAAAGAACTCTCTGGGGATCTGAAAAAAAGAACTGTTGCTCTACATAAAGATCGCCTAGGCTATACGAAGATTGCCAAGTACTCACTTCTGTCAGATACTGTATATTGCCTTTAGGATGGCCACCTTTTTGATTTAGGCTTTTTGTTTTTTAAAGGTTTTTAAATATTTTGGGGATACTAGTACTTTACATATCATTGATACAAAATAAATTGATTTATATGAGAAATTAGTTTGAGGAGATTCTTTACTTTTGCTGCTTATATTCTTTGGTCTCCTTACCCTTTTAAAGGAGAACTATGGGGTCACAAACTAGTGTCCTCCCGTCACCCAAAGCTCATGTATATCGCAAGCTACATAAGTGTCGAGATCCACCCTGCTGCGTGGATCTCTAGAGGCAGAGCCAGCTGTACCCTCCCCCTCCCCGTCCGTTCCGCCAGTCAACGCTGGGGTATCGGACAGGGGTGGGGGGGAATCCTTGCAGGGAACCGTGAGTGACAGTCACGGCTCTCTGCAGGGATAGATTGAGAAGTGAGCGAGCGACGGTATGTGTTCGCTCACTTCCCAATGTATTGAGCCGACCTGTGACAGTTTCATTGTCACAGGTCGGCTAGAACTATGAGGCTGAGTGATTTTCACTCGCCTCATAGTTCTCCTTTAAAGCAACTTTCTTCTGCCTAAATCATATCTGTTTAACAACTTGCATTTTTCATTAACAGTATGAAAATTAATGCTTATTTTTATAAACTTCAGAAGACTGCATGAAATGCAATAAAATTAATTTGTAAATTTGTACTAGAGTCATACGCACATTTAAAAACATGATTGTATGCTTTATAGGGAGAATACTCTGGTTTTGTCTATAGTTATGCTGTGGAAGAACCACTGTTACTAGCTCACAAGACAGCAGGATATCTACCGAGCGTCCTCTGGGCTTCTGTCACTTTGGGAAGACTCATCTCCATTTCTGTGTCTTATACAATGGCTCCTCGGACTATGCTACTTATTAATATGGTAAGATGTTAAAATACAACCAAATGCATTCTGACTTCATACCCTTGGCCTATAAAACACTTAGGGGGTTATTCACTCGGCTGCCGAAGGCAGAATAACCGATCTGAAGTGAATGGAGCCAAACACCGGCTCGGTTATTCAGTTATATTCGGTTATCAGAGTTTGCGAGGAGCAGATTTAAAAAAAAATTAAACAAAACAACCTGGGGCCCCCTTCCTGATTCATACCAGACCCTATATGTCTGGTAGGAATGTTAGGAGGGACCCCCAATTAAAAAAAAAAGTGTGTGAGGTTCCCCCCAAAAGTCATACGAGGCCCTTTAAGTCTCGTAGGAATTTTAAGGGGGAACCCACCACCGAAAAATAGAAATAAAATGTGGGGTCCCCCCTAAAATTCACAACCAGACCCTTAATCCGGGCACTGGCTGGCAGGGCAGGAAAGAGGTCTGGACGAGTGAGCAACTCCCCCTTCCTGCGCCATACCAGGCCACATGCCCTCAGCATTGGGAGGGTGCTTTTCCAGGGAAAAGGGTTAACAAAAATGTAAATAAAGAGACAAGACTTTTAGAAAAAATCCTTTAATTGAAAACAAAAAACACAACAAAAGTCTTTGACAATTCCTTAATGTAAAAAAACCCCCAAAAATTATCCAACGAAGTAACCGTGGGTCAATCACATCATTCAGTGATGTCCATGCCACCGTGTCAAAATAAAAAAAGTCCCGATGCCCGCCGACCCGACCACACATGACGAACTCCCACTGAAAAATGAACAATCTGATGACGCAACTCTCCACTTAGGCCACTCTCCTTAGGTCATTTGAGGACAGTGACCTGTCATTGCATGACAACAAATGTGCAGAGCCAGCCGTGACATCACAGACACATACATTTTTTTACAGAAACACTCATTTTTTTAAAATGGACTCAGATCAAATGAGAAAAAAGTGCACTTGGTTTTGTTTTGTTACTTATTTTGTCTATACACTACATAAAAATTTCTATAATTTTAAAAAGACAATAACACAAAAATGTTTTATATGTATTACAAAGTTATGGCTAAATAAACAGACCAACAGCAGAAATGTAAAGCTTGCTCTAGTTCATAAGGAGTATACAGCTGTGAGAGCTGAACTGGTTAATTTACATTAGATGAGTAGGTAGAGGTTAATTATTCAATAAACTAATTAAGGAATAATAAAAAAAGATAAAACAAAAAGACTTTTCTCTCTAGAGTACTGCTGCAACATGTAATACTTTTTCCATTTTCTACACATTAAAGTAATAGTAAATATTAAATTGAATGAACTTATGCTGTATTTAAATATATTCCTTTATTAAAGGAATTCCTTCTAAAAAGGTACTCATTGACATCTGATATATTTATGTCTCCTCTGTAGATTGGTGTTTTAGGGGCATTTTTGTTCCTGATTTTGTCACAGAATAGCACCGCTGGACTTTTCATAGGAACAGCTTTTCTTGGTCTTTTTATCAGCAGTGTTTTCCCCAGCATGTTGGCCTACACAGAGAATATCCTAAACTACAAGGGTAAGAACTGTTGTCTTGGACAAATATGCTTGCACACCAGTAATTTATTTCTAATAAAAAATAATTTGTATACAGTAACACTAAAAGTCTTAAACTATATTATAGTCATCCTGAGGTTCCCGGAAAAAAAACAGAACTGTATTGTCACGAGACTTTGATGCATGTGTAAAAAAAACTGATGCTATGCAATATCTTTTAGATATTTTAAAGAAGGTCCCTTCTAATCCTATTGTATGTCATTGTATTGCAACTGTACAGTCTCCCCTTATTTTGTAAAATGCTGTGCAAACTGCTGGTGCTATATAAATCCTGTAACTGGGCAAGACACCCTGCTTTTCCATTTTTTACTTTTGAAGTTTTAGGCTATGCTAATAGCAATGGCACAGCTGGCCAAACTACAGCCGGAGAAGGACTTGTGAAAATTGGCTCACAATATGCTTAGAAGCAAGGCGCTTCTAAGCATATTGTGAGCCAATATTCACAAACGGCCGCAATGCCAAGCAGCAACGGGAAACGCAATAACAATCTGATAATAATAAGCTGATGAAACAATATTTTAATGCAGGGAACTGATTTGACTGTCCTTGGAGTTAGTTTTCGGTGGCAACATTTCACCAGGGCATGAGTTTTATTATTTTATGTAACTATGCACTGCAAGAAATGGTTATCAAACACTAGTCCTCACCTGCTTCTCCACAGCAACCAGTCACATACAGATCAAAATGATTTTTTAATTATAATCGTAAACCCGTGCTTAGTATAAAGCATAACTAAAATCAGCTTCACTTACCTTCTTTCTACTGCTGTGGATGTTTAAGAGCGCTCTTGAAACTGACATACTCTACCAGCAATCTTCTGGGTTGCGGTGTTAGGGCCACAACTAATGATTTTTTTCATAATCGATTAGTTGGCCGATTATTTTTTTAATTAATCAGTTAATCGGATAAAAAAAATTAATGAAATAACATCCTTAATTTAAAATAAAATACACAAATGCAGAGTTACAAACAAAGATTACTTCTGAATAAAACTGCATGCACAATTTTTTTGCAATCGCACTGCACTGGAATGCACGGTATCACGGTACCGTGCGTTCCACTGTAAGTGAGAGTCGCATTTGGGGGGCCACTGAAATGAATGACACTGCAATGCACTTCCCGGAGCAGAATTTGTCAGACTGAAACCGAAAATGACTTTCCCACCTTTTATAAAAAAAATCTTAATGATTGTATTGCACATGACACTTGAATAGCTTCAGCCAGGGTATGACAGCTGCCAGTGGCAAGATTCCTAAGACAGCAGCTGAATTTAAATACAGCAGGTAGTGGGCTGGTGCAATAGCCAGCCTGCAATTGGCCATTTCAAATTGCAATTGCCAATAGCAGGCTGGCTATTGCACCTGCCCTCTGTTCGCTGTGCCCTCCTCCCAGAATGGAGGAGAGAGCTAGGGGATCCAACCAACTAATCGATAATGAGAATAGTTGACAACTATTCTCATAATTGATTATTATCAATTGGTTGCAGCCCTGTGGGGTCCTCAGTCATCTTAATTGGCCAGCCTGGGATAACCTAGCTTCTGTACAGGAGTTAATTCATCCCACCACCAAAGAATGCAGAGATTGTATACTGAGCTGCGCATGCACGGCTCAGTGTATAAACTTTAGAAACTTGCTAGCAAAGACATATAGGCCTTTTCTGCAATAAAATCTTTCTAGGTGGTAATTTTAGTTTTGTCTGTAAATGATTTACACTTTAAGTAACTGAAGGTAACTGAAAATAAGGTCACCTAGCCCATCCCTTTCTCACCCTCCTGATGTAAACTGTTGGATTTAATTGCAGACCACAGATGCACATTTTGGGATCTTTAGTGCACTGGGAAGTGCTTCTGTTTTTCAGTGCCTCTTTTGCGGCATCCTGTATTTGTGGCTGGCCAGGCTGCCCTTGGATTATGGCTGCAGGAGAAATTATGTACTGCTAGATAAATATGCTGACTGCCCTGCATAGCCAAAAGGTCTTTTAGCCTGCATCAGAGATTGGTTAATCAATTTACAGTTTTTAAAGATAGAGAATTTTAACCTTGGTTAGCATTTAAAACCAACCTAGCATAAATTGGCAGCAGAAGTGTAAAACACCTAGATGTGCCAAAATACTGTTAGATACTTCCGTAATAGGCTGTTTATAGGATTTATAAAGAATTAATTATTGCTTGTAAATTTGGCCTGGGCATCTAGGCATCAATGTGTTAAAGCCTAGATTATAATTTTGCTGGTGCTTGATGTGTAAAAGATCATTTTTTCCTGATGGATGTTATAATCCTGGTAGTGGAAAGCATTACACTGGCAATTCACCACATTTTCCATCCTATGATGCTAGGGTCGTTTTGTATCCTAGCAGCAACATATATGTTTCATGTACATATTTGAAGAGTCCATAATGGCAGACTATAGTAAACCTGTGCAACTGTAATGTACTCAGCCACCTAAAGGTATAAAAATGTTCTATGCATCGCTACATGGTCCAATACTGTATTATGGATCCTGAGGTCACAAACCCTACTTTTCATATGTTTCAGTCTTTTAGAAATGCCTTTGGGCCACTGTATATATTTACTGCCACAAACCCCAACCAAATACAGATTTCTGTTTTTACCTGCAGGCTGTGCCACCACAGTTCTGGTAACCTCAGCTGGCATAGGTGAAATGGTTCTTCAGATACTAGTGGGAACGGTAAGAAACAACTAATTTTAAATATAATAGCAAATTAGAATATTATTGACATCACTATTGCCGAAATGTTATGAATAGGAAAAGCTTATGAGACCTTGCAAGAAATAATGACTGCAACCAACATCTACACACTGACTTCTATCAGCATAACCATTTTACTATTTTCCAATGCATCCTTACTATGTTGTGTTACAGAACTGAAAAAAGAGTGACTCCCAGTGGAAGCATTTTGTGACTGAAAACGATATTGTTTCTATCACACAATTTATAAACCTTGTTTACCAGCTTTTAATTCATTCTAACCTAGTACATGTTAAAACATTTTATAATTTTCTTTAAATCCATAAAACAGTTTACAAGCACTTTAACACTTGAAAAGCCCAGCTGTAGTCCAAAGTTTTTGTTTTGGACAGCACAGGGAAGGTATATAACCCCTTTCAGGATCCTATTGCTGTTTGATTGCCCTAGGGGAAGATTGCAACTCTCTTCCTCTCATGGCAAACACACAGAAAGTGAGGGTAATCACCCCATCATGGACATTAACAGCAATAAAAACATTACAGATGTTCTAACCCTTCCCTACAAAAAATAGTGCTTAAACTGTATCCATGTTGGATAACCATGTGTTCCCCTTGATGATGCTGGAGAAATTGAACCTCTCTGTTGTGACTTATCTAAGAGGGGATTGACTCACATTTGGAAAGATCTTTCACTTCTTGTTGTGTCTTTAAGACAGGAAGTGAAGGGAAATTCCCCAACAGGACAAATACAGCAATAAAAACATTTGCAGGGATTTAAAAAAAATCCCTATTGAAGACTCAAATAAATGTCAGCTTTGCAAATGATAAGACAGATCAGATCATCATGTGTTAGAGACCAGAGGTATATTGGTTAGCAAATAAGCAATAATGATTACAGTGTTGGCTAGGTTATCTGTAGCAATGGTAACTGTTGAAACTTTCAATGTAAATGATAAAAGGTCATATACCTGTATGACCAGGTTCCCAATATTGTCTGTTGCACTCACCCCAAAGGAGCTGCTTGATTTTTTGGGCCCTCCTAGCCTTTCTACTGGTGATTTGGCCTGTAGCACTCACCCAGATACTCACTAACAGCAGCCAACAGACAGATTTCCACTCCTTAATCTTTTCACAAAATTTCTTGACTCAAACATCTAGGGTATGGAAGGTTGGTGTACAGTATACCCCAAAACAGCTCAGCAAAGTATCTTCTAGTATCTTTAACCTCTGCCACAGGCTAATGCAGGTTAGGTAGGCTACCAGTAATTATCTTCAGCCACTCTCACAGGTTAGTTGTGTCCCTATAACTCAAGATCAGCAACCCACTAAGCAGAATACCTTAAAGAGCTGAGGCTAAATTAAAAAAGTACTCTAATTTCGGAGAGTTCGGTATCCTGTTTAACAAGTAAGGAAGATTTACTGAGGAAAGGCAAACAATGGGTTACAAACTGCATGTGAAGTTCCAGATGAAATCCAACGACAAACAAGGAATTGTGATTACATATTTGTAGAATGTGCTCTGCTTTGAATTACCTTAAATTACTGATGAACAACTGAATCTCAAATAAGTATTGGGTTTATTCACAAATAGGGATATACATACATTCGAATTACAATCCAGGGAAAAGGAGAGGGGATTTGGAGGGGATCAGCAGGGATAGGAATTGAGGTTAGGATCCTTCAGCTAGCAACAACATTATCTCTCTCATTCACACATGCCATGGGTTTTTCTCTGTGCTCAGAAATCTCATCTCCAGCAGCAAATCACATTCTTGATTGTAGAGTCCAGAAAGACTTTGTCTTGTCCAAGAGGACACCGAGGTTATCATTGTTCCTGCTTGTGAGCTAGGTTTGTGCAGATGATTACACAGGAAAAAGGTTCCATCATATGTCCCGGCCTCCATCCCAACAAGTATGCTGCATTGCTCACACAGGTGTGGGCAGTAAATATCAGCAGGGGGTCGGGCTCGTCCTAGGAGATAAGACAGTCCGGCAGATCTTCATTCATCAGTGTCCCTGTCCCAAGAAACCTTTGATGGTCCTCATTTGCGTATCACACAGGCACATGCTGATTCAGTTCAGGATATTAAGGAACACCTTTATATCAAAGCTTTTGCATAGATATTAATTTTATCGGTTCCAACAATATTATCCAAGGAACAAAGGATAAATATCACTAGGCTAAACAGTCACAGGTACTCTATGATGCTACCTTACATGACACTATCAAGAATGTCACTTAATATCACTAACATCACTAGCTCACTAAATAGTATTTAGTCACATCACTTTACATTGCAAGTCTAATACAGGCGTTATGTTTCTCTAGTTGCAGACGTGATATCCAATGCTTCACCTGCCAGAAAATAGCAAGGCAGCAGAAACTTCTGAAGCCCCATTCTTGTAGGAATGACAATGCAAGACATACATTTTAGGCAATAGCATCTCCATTTATTTTGTAAAAGTCCATACCTGTCTGGAACCTAGTCACCACCTGGTGGCAAACATGCATATAATCTTTATCATAAAGCCCTTTAATGCAAGCTTTGTAGATTTTGTAGAAATGGTGTAGCAGATATAGTTAGTGGCTTGAGCATGATGACCCATCCTTGGAAAAGAGCACACATTAGCTACAAATTATGTACACAGATGGAATGTGAAAGTCACATCCACACAAAATTTCACCTAATCACATACTAAGGTGACCAAGGGCTCTCCATAAACTTGTTACAAACAGTTAGCAGTTCTTACTACTGGCAACCCAGGAGTAAAATCCAGCAGTTTTCCCATCTAAAGATACATAACAGTACCACTGGCTCAGGAGACAGAAGAAGCCTATCCAAGAAACATGGTAGCACTACTGGCATAGAGGCAGAAGGCATTTTCTCTTTCAGCAGCAACAAAATGACTTGATAGTAGCTGTCTGGCCTACCTAACCTGCGCTGGCCTGTGGCAGAAGTTAATGCTACTAGAAGATATTACTGAGGGGAGGGAATTTTTGCTGCTTTTGGGTATCCTGTACCCAAAAGCAGCCCAGAAAACTGTTGACTTGTTAGACTCTTATGGAGAGCTAAAAAACTAACATGTGCTGTTCTTCAGATATGAAAATGTGTCTATGCAGGGCAAAAGCAGTAAGTCCACTGTAATGAGCACCCCACCAGAACATTTGTATTACCCTAATCCCCAGCCACCAGCAGCAAAGAGAATTACCTGGTAGTTTCGGGTATGGGGGAGTGTGTGGCTTATCCCCCTTTTTCTCATGTGACAGCAATACTGCTTGGCTGCTTATCTACGCATTGCTGACAGACGTAAGGGAGAGTGTGCAAAGTCCATTGTATGCTGTGCAACCTATAAGCAGTGGGGGAGTAGGGGGGAAGGTAAATCTAAGCTGCTGGTGGAGCTGGTATGAAAGTGAACCTGTTGCTTTGCGCTGCATGGGTAATTTTTTGGTTGTGTAAATTCGTACTACATCAACTCAATATCATACATTTATTTATTATTTAATACAGATAATTGAAACTAAGGGAAGTTACAGTTTCTTAGTTTGTGGGGTCAGCCTCTCCACATTGGCCTTTACTCTGTATATTGTGCTGGTAGTGCTTGATAACATGCATACAAGGGAGTCAAAAGGTAAGGACACCAGTTTGTACATCAATAAGGTATGGCAGTTTCTTGCATTGTTTTTATATACAAATCCCTAACAAAGTAGATTCATGGCAGCATCTGTGTATCGGTCTTTGATGTGGGAAACCAGGAGTACCAGGAAACTATCATTTTAATTATGTTTTATGTTTTTAACCATGTAAGTAATGTCCTAGTTAACTGTTTACTTGTTAGAAACTTTGCACTATTGACAAGATTTGGACTGTTTTATGAAAGCAGCCATTCATTTACAGCAACCTGATGCTTTAAACTACATGTGGAAATAACATCAGAGTTTCTGCTTCATGTAGATATAGGTAATTTTACCTATAAAGTTCAAAATGAGGCACTCGGAATTATCTGACCTCAAAAGCAGTATGGATATTAAGTGTGACTTCAGTATTCAATTATTACAGGTATTTATATAGGACCGCCCATATACACAGTGCTTCACATATTGTGCATTTACATCAGTCCCTATCAAGGAGCTCACAATCTAAGGTCCCTATCTCACATGCATACTTACAGACACTAGGGCCACTTTACACAGGAGCCAACTGACATACTAGCATGTCTTTGGGGTGTGGGAGGAAACCGGAGTACCCGGAGGAAACCGGAGTGCCCGGAGGAAACCCACACAAGCACAGGAAGAACATGCAAATGCCATGCAAATAGTCTCCTGGTTGGGACTCAAGCTGAGGACACTAGTGCTGTAAGGCAGAAGTGCCAACAACTAAATCATTGTGCATGTTTAGTCTTGTTTTTATATAATTTACTAAGCTCTAAGGATCATTACATGTCAGAATGATAATTGTTTTAAGCACTGAGGGCGAATGAGTGCTGAAAATAACTGTTGTAATGCATTATACATTAGCTTAGTAATTCAACCATATTAATGTATCTGTGCATGTAAAAACAATATTCTAAAATAGAAAATATAGTAAAGATAACTTATTTAGGTTGGCAAGGATATTGCTCTCTTTTTTCACCCTTGTGTACACACCCAGTGCCCGCAGAAGTAGTAAATATATTGAAATATCTCTTTTGGGGCAACTGAGTTTGGCATATAACGTCTAGAAGAGTGTTGTAGGACCAGTTAGCACACTTTCTTAAATAGAAACTAACGGTTTTGTCTCTGTTTTATTTATTAATTTGTTTAGGTTTATAAGTTTAATGTATATCTATTACTTATATAATTTACAAATACATTAAAAAAAAAAAAAAAAAGATTCCCAGTGCCCCTAATTTTGCTC
>NW_017306778.1:742830-768644 GCF_000935625.1 Nanorana parkeri | reverse complement strand
CATTAAAAAAAAAAAAAAAAAGATTCCCAGTGCACTATAGTTTGGCTAAAGAGACATTAGAGCAGTAGCTACCTGGTCTGAGGTGGTATCTGTTTGCTGAAACCTTGAATGAAGCATTAATTCAAATAGATGTCAGTCTGATAAATCATCCACCTATGTTAATAAATGTATGGTTAGGCTATTGAGGTTTGTGAACACCAGGCTTCGTACAAGAGGTTGTAAATTGATTAAAGAAAAAAAAAATATTGCCTCAGTGAGCAGTGATGGGAAGTAGGTAAGCCACATTTTCAGACATTTGAATGAGTCCCCTTCCACCTCAAACTGGTGTGTGCATTTTCAATATTAATGCATAAGGCCTTTACATATTTTAAAGACCTGTAATGGAGTATTTGTCTAAACAAAAACATTTTTTTAAAACAGATACACCATGGAAAACACCAGAACAAGGAAGAGATGCAGAGCCATATCAACGGTAGAAAATGCTGATCCCTACAAGCACAAACAGCTTTTCACATGTGAAGAGACTGCAAAACCAATATTCTTCTCTTCAAAATTTTGCAAACATCTGCGTACAAATACTTATAAAGTGCAATAAACATTAAATCACAAAGGCATTGGTTGGCCTTTACCTTTTTCAGTTTAGGGTCCTTGGTTGTGGTGTTAGGGCAGTACTAGCAGGGATGCACAGGCCTGTTGCAGCTTTCGTTATAGCAGTCTGCATGAAGGGTAAACAGACATAAAATCAGTTTCTGTTTTTAGGTCTACATTAAATATAGTGTTCAATAAAATATGGTTGTGCACATACACCCTTTTATTTAAAACAATATCACACAAACCATTCTAGTTCTGGCACAATGTCCAACCCAATCTTCTTTCATTTTCAAGTACATTCCAGTATGATTTTTAACACTTCTTTCTGACTGCCCAGTAATGATCATTGAATCGGGTCTGTAAAAGAAAATGCTGGCTTTTGCAAAAAAAAAAAAATATATATATATAATGGAATATTAAAATATCTATAGCACAGTATAGATTGATTAGCAAATAAAAGAAACAAAACATTACTTTTCTTTCAAAACAGATTAGGACATTCATTCAGTTCTGTGATAATATATTACCTTTTTAAAATTACATCAATAACCATTCCATCCCTGGTGCCAATATACCAAGTTCACACTTCACACAGGCCTTGCTTCTCTAGGAAGAATGCGCATTCCAGGATGCAGATTAACTACTACGAGAGATGATGCAATTTGCCAATGCCAGCAAAACCTTGTTAAAAACTACATTTCGACAGTGCATGCCTGTCACCTCCTGGATCTATTATACTGGATCTGAGCTCTGTTCGATTGCCACTAAACCTACATTTTTAGCAAACAGCTTGCTACTTATTTGCACCCACAGAGACCAGAAAGAAGGAGAGAGAAGGTGGGAGCATGACATCAGTCACCCATATCAGGGCCCAAAGCCTCTACAGCCTCAAGTCTCCTCTAGAGTATGGCTTCCTATGACTGGGTCTCAGAGGGTTCCCCCTAAGCCTTTCAAACTCAGAGAGGCCTATTGATGGCCAAATGTCGGTTGACCTTTTAAAGATTTATTCAAAATTATATTAAAAAAGTGAAATATCAGCCCTGGTTGAATTCAGGAAATTGGGCAACACAATACTAAAAAACATGAATGAAGTTCTCAACACCTTAAAAGCAGATCAACTTAGTCTGTTTTGTCCAAAAGTGAGGCCCTAGCAGCTAAAGTCAAAGATTTGGGAAAGAGATAGAGATGAATGAATTTTGGAATCCAGGGGCTGCTGAAATCTATCTAAAGCATTTAAAGGAGAATTATGGGGTGAGTGAAAAACACTCACCCCCATAATTCATACTGACCTTTGACAAAGAAGCTGTCACAGGTCGGCTCTATTGAAGTAAGCAAACACACACTGCTGATTGCTGACTTCCCTATCCTCTCGCTGCAGAGAGCAGTGACTGTCAGTCACACACCGCTCCCCACAGGGATTCCCCCCCCTCCATTTCTCCAGCACTGACTGGTGGAACAGATGGGGAGGGGGGGCACAGCTGTCTCTGCCTCTAGAGAGGCAATCAGCCAGCGGGTGGATCTCAACAGTATTGTCGGGAACCATCCTCGCTGTGGATGGGCCCTGCAGTTTCAGTATATGCTGAGTTTTGTGTCACCGGAGGACACAGTATATGTCTTCCTGTGACCCTATAGAGAACAATGGGCTGGCTGAGGGACATCTGTGGTACAGTGATGACTGTTTCTGAGGATGTGAGGGGGATGGGGTATCTGCGGGGTGGAGGTTGTGTCATCATATTATCAGATCTGTTTGGCGGGCACAATGCTGATTGGCTTGGAAGCCGGCTTCCTGGGCAATCAAGAAGCCGGGCGGTGTGTAATGACACACTTCCCAGCTTCCTGATTGGCCAGGAAGCTGGCTCCATGCTACCGTAAGTACCGGTAATCTGTATAGGCGAGTACTGAAAAATATAACTATCGGTACTCTTACTCCATACCGAAAAAAAAGTATCGGTGCATCCCTAATTATTATGATGAAGCGCACCCTTACAATACTTCAATTAAAAAAATTGTCAAAACTACACTCTTCACACTATGACAATAAAAGAAAGTAACAAATAATCACCAAAAAATGTGTATCAAATTAGGTTTGTATCAAATAAAAACAATAAAAAACAAAAGTCCAGATAATACAAAGTCTCTGGCTCCTTGTGTACAGAGAACTCACCAGAATGAATTGACTTCTTTATTATGAAAAGGTCAAACAGCGCTTGTCAGTAATCCTGGTAAACCTCAAGTTCTTGTCCGCCTCTAACAGACATGTCAGATAGTGTAGATCTTGGTTCGATATAAATCTGCAGTGCCTTATCATCTCCTACGAATCTTCCATTCTCAGACAAATGCCATATAAAAAAACTCCAATAGTGTAATACAGCTATAAAACTATAATGGTACAAACAGAATACCCACATCCCCTATTGCTAGAGTGCACTCGTTTACAATTGATTTGCAATGTAGATTATTCTGCCCTCTGTTGTCTCACACCCACTCTAACTATTAGCTAGCCAAACAGTACTCCTGAGCCAGCTGGGAATCAGGGCATGTGTTTAGGCTCCTTCCCAACGCAATTTGTCAATCAGACTTTATCAAGGGGGGCTTTATAAAGTCTAATTGATGAAATATATAATTTGCATAAATATACTATTTTTATACACTTTTTTGGGATCGTCACTGTTTTTTTTATTGTTACAGTGTTTCAAGAGGGTAAAATTTATGAAATTATACATTTGTTCACAGTATATACACAATATTTAGTTGACTGGAGTATTGAAAGGGTGTGTTACATCATATATATATATTTATTTTTTTACCTGGGGCATCCTGGCAGCACTCAATGGGTTAAGCTCTGCTACTTAACCCCACAGAACACGTATTGAAAAAATGTGGTCCCCTTCAGCCACAGTTTTCTTTTGTCCTTGCCATGGAAAGGTGGATATTATGGAACTTTTTTTTTTTTTTACCCTTATTCTCCTGTGGCATCACAAACAAGGTCAGTCTCCCATGTACTGAAGATTCTGCCTTTATGCTTTTAAACAAAGGTATCCCCCAGGATATACCCCCTGTATGGTGTCTGGGCCAATGCCATAGGAGTAAAGCTCCTGGCAAAGATTATTGTGGCATGTCTGACAATGGCTTTCATAATACCTCTGGGAGTCTTTCTTTCCATGTGCTCATAGTTCCACCTCTTCTTAATGGCATGTGCCCGCTCCTGACCCAGCTTTATTACATTCTGAGCAACTTCAACTCAATCTTCTCTAATTTAGATTTCCAAAGAGTGGCCTCTACCCCCCAAGAGGTGGATTGGAACATGTAGGTATGCATTTGGCAGCAAACAACTTCACTGAATGAGAGTGAAGTTGTTTGCTGCCAAATGCATACCTACATGTTCCAATCCATCCAAGATTTCAGAAATGTCTCAGAAATGTCTATGTATTGCAATCATGGGATTACACTTTAATTTTTTATGTCCCCCATTTGGCATCTCAACAGCACTCACGACATTCAAAAAGGTTCTTCTTCCACTGGTAGCACATATCAGACAACAGGGTGTATGAATCAATCATTACTTAGACACAATTCTACTTTTAGCCAAAAATTGTGAAACACTCTGGGCATACCAAGCTGTCTTAGTTGCAACACTTCAAGAGTTTAGATGGCTAGTCAATTACAAGAAGTCCAACCTGATCCTATCCAGCGCCTACTACTTTTGGGAGCTCTTCAACATACGACCAAAAACTCAATTCAGCTTCCTCGAAAAAAGATGAACACCATGCAAGTCAAAGTGTAAAACGCAATATTATCACAATGGATGTGGGCACACAGGTGCCTGGGTCTCCTGGGAACACTACCAATAAATAGTTGGGCTCATTGGAGGATGAGAGTCTTTCAGTTCGGATTCCTCAGCCAATGGAACAAGAAAAGCCTTCAGCAGAAAATCATTATTATCTGTCCCTTTGGTGGTGGATGCACAAGATAAATTTACTAACGTACCACCACATCTTCCTGGACAAATCTGTGATAATTACCTCAGATGCCAGCCACTCGGGTTGGGGAGCACACTTAAAAGAACATGCATCCCAGGTAGAATGGGCTTTTCAATCACATGGGTTTACATCCAACGTTCTAGAAATCAGGGCGGCCTTGAGGCACTACAGGCCTTTGCTCCTTTAGTCTAGAGACGATCCGTTCAACTAATGACAACAAACCAGCGGTAGCCTATGTATGGAAGCAAGGAGGGACATGCAATCTTTCAATGTTGTAAGAGCTCGCACCAATAATGACTTGGGCCCAATCGCAGCTAAAGAATTTTACAACAATCTATCTCCCAGGAGAGCAGCACAGCCTTGCTGAAATACTGATTCGTACAATGTTAGACAAGCACGAATGGAATAGCGCTGAATACAGAAATATACAATTAAAGGGTTAGTAAACCCTCCGGTTTTTTTTGCATATTTCTACTGCTAGCAAGCAGTAGATATGCAAAAAAAAATTTTTTTTAAAAACGCTTTAAAAGAGGTTAAAACTTACTTGTGTCTTCGCCGCGCGCTCCTATCCGAAAATCTGAAAAATCTCGGGACCTTGGGGCGGGCGCATGTGCAGTTCAGATTTTCGGCCGGAAGACGAGGAGAGACACAAGGTGAGTCTATAGACAGCGTGCACCTGCATGTGGACTCCATGGGACAGAAAGTGCCAGCAAGCACCGAGGAGTCAGAGCTGGATCGAAGACCTGCAGCAGCACTGGAGGGACACCTGAAAACGACAGGAAACAAGATTGGATTAAGAGACATCATTTAAAGTAAGTGCTTACACTAACATTGGGGAAGGGGGAAAAAAATTATACTATAATGTCACTTTTAATTGCAGATTTGCAGGGTTACCCACAAAAGACCTCCTTGCAACTGCAGAGAATACAAAATCCCAAGACATTGTGGCCTGTTACAGATGCCCTCAGGAATACTCTGACCTTTCCATGGACGTTCAGTCTGGGATAAGTCTTTCCTCCTTATTCACAAGTCTGGAAATTCCTGTAGAAAGTAGCCATGTTTCCATGGATGATAATGGCAATAATTCCTTATTGGCCAAGAAGAGCATGGTGCCAAATTATCTTAGAGCTCACTTTTAAACCCCCAATAGCACTTGCTAAAAGGCATGATCTTTTCAGTCAGGGCCTCTTTCTCCACCCACTTCCACATGAACTAAAAGCATGGAGATTGAGCGGCAGAAATTCTCTGAGCTCGGTTGTTTAAAAGCAGTGATTTCCACCTAACCTAAAGCAAGGAAGGGATTTACAAATGCTACCTATCAGAGTATATGGGATGATTTCAATCGAAGCAGGAGAATATTGTGCTACTTGACTGCTTGACAAAAGTAAACAACATCCTAAATTTACTGCATAGGGGTTTGGATAAGGGTGCATGTATCAGCCACCTCTGCCTCATCCAATACTAGATGGACAACAAATCCCTTAAAGTGACATTAAACCCTCAGATTTTTTAACATAAAACAAAATTCCAAATGTTTGAATTAGAAACTGGATGGAGCACAGCTTCTGACAAGATTGATAATAGTAGGTATAAATTCCACTGGGTAAAAACAGTTTTCATCTTGGCTGTACCTTGAGACATACTCTCAAGAATTGCTCGATTAAAGTGACATTAAACCCTCAGATTTTTTTAACAAAAACCAATACTGTAATGTGTGCCTTACTGTAATCCATGGTTTCCCTTCTCTTTGCTGCTCTTCCTTTTAAATCCGTATCTCTTCCCATGCTTGGCAGAACTTCTGTTTTGCAGCAGACTGCCTTGTCTCTGGAATGGATACATGGTGTCTGTGTGCAGGTTCACAACCTGAGCGAGCACTACAGGAAGAGGCACTCAGCTGCAAAGGGAAGTTCTCCCCCAGCATGAGAAGAGATACGGATTTAAAAAGGAAGAGCAGCAAAGAGAAGGGAAACTACCATGGATTACAGTAAGGCACACATTACAGTATTGGTTTATGTTAAAAAAATCTGAGGGTTTAATGTCACTTTAATCGAGCAATTCTTGAGAGTATGTCTCAAGGTACAGCCAAGATGAATACTGTTTTTACCCAGTGGAATTTATACCTACTATTATCAATCTTGTCAGAAGCTGTGCTCCATCCAGTTTCTAATTCAAACATTTGGAATCCAACACTAAAACGGCTTTCCTATTAGCTAACACCTCAGCTAGGCAAGTTTCAAAATTTTATGCGTTAGCAGCATCCGAGACAGTCTGTGTCTTTTTTTCCTAGATAGAGTGATCATGGGAACGATGCCTCAATTTTTACCTAAAGTTAGCACATCGTTTCACCTTAACCAGGAACTTGTACTTTCCACTCTGATGAAAACAGGATACCCTTGTGCGCTCAATGTAGCAAGCACATTAAGAGAGTACATTAACGCAACGGTTGCTCAAGATGATAAAAGAAAGCATTCACCATAAGAGGTCTTCCACCTCCAGAGGAAATAAAGGTGCATTCCATGAAGGGCTAGCAGCATCCTGGGCAGCCTGCTCCAAAGTTTCAGCTGGGACAATATGCAAAGCAGCAACCTGGTCTTCCAGGAATATGTTTATTACCCATTACAGGGTTGACCCAGCATTACGTACTACTGTAGAATTCAGCAAGTATCACTGTTTCTGGGTCTACAAAAAATACATTCACTATTAGCATTACCCTCCTCCTTTTGTAGTCATTATATCCCATTCTGTGCTAGCATGATGCCCCAGAATAAATGGAAAATTGTATACCTACCTTCCGTAATTTTCCTTTCTTGGAGCACTTTATGGCAGCACACAAGTTCCCTCCCTGTCACGGCTTGTGATATTTACCAGAACGAAGCATGGCTATAGGGGACCAAATTTACTGAATATGTGTCCTATGGGGCTAAGGGGCAGAGCTTAGTGAGCACACCCCTCACATTTTTGTAAATATTTTATTATATCATTTCATGTGACGACACAGAAGAAATGACACTTTGCTACAATGTAAAGTAGTGAGTGTACAGCTTGTATATCAGTGTACATTTGCTGTCCCCTCAAAATAACTCAACCCACAGCCATTACTGTCTAAACCGCTGGCAACAAAAGTGAGTACACCCCTAAGTGAAAATTCCCAAATTGGGCCTAATTAGCCATTTTCCCTCCCCTGGGTGTCATGTGACTCGTTGGTCTCAGGTGTGAATGGGGAGCAGGTGTGTTAAATTTGGTGTTATCACTTTCACTCTCTCATACTGGTCACTGGAAGTTCAACATGGCACCTCATGGCAAAGAACTGAAACTGAGCTGCAGCACAGTGGCCAAGACCATACAGCGGATTAACAGGACAGGTTCCATTCAGAATAGGCTTCGCCATGGTCGACCAAAGAAGTTGAGTGCACGTGCTCAGCGTCATATCCAGAGGTTGTCTTTCGGAAATAGACGTATGAGTGCTGCCAGCATTGCTGCAGAGGTTGAAGGGGTGGGGGGTCAGCCTGTCAGTGCTCAGGCAAAACGCTGCATCAAATTGGTCTGCATGGCTGTCGTCCCAGAAGGAAGCCTCTTCTAAAGATGATGCACAAGAAAGCCCGCAAACTGTTTGCTGAAGACAAGCAGACTAAGGACATGGATTACTGGAACCATGTGGTCGGATGAGACGAAGATAAACTTATTTGGTTCAGATGGTGTCAAGCGTGTGTGGCGGCAACCAGGTGAGGAGTACAAAGACAAGTGTGTGCTGCTTGCAGTCAAGCATGTTGGTGGGGGTGTCATGGTCTGGGGCTGCATGAGTGCTGCCGGCACTAGGGAGCTACAGTTCATTGAGTGAACCATGAATGCCAACATGTACATATTGAAGCAGAGCATGATCCCCCTTCCTTCGGAGAGTGGGCCACAGTGCAGTATTCCAACATGATAATGACCCCAAACACACCTCCAAGACGACCACTGCCTTGCTAAAGAAGCGGAGGGTAAAAGGTGATGGACTGGCCAAGCATGTCTCCAGACCTAAACCCTATTGAGCATCTGTGGGGTATCCTCAAACGGAAGGTGGAGGAGCGCAAGGTCTCTAATATCCACCAGCTCCGTGATGTCGTCATGGAGGAGTAGAAGAGGACTCCAGTGGCAACCTGTGAAGCTCTGGTGAACTCCATGCCCAAGAGACAGTGCTGGAAAATAATGGTGGCCACACAAAATATTGACACTTTAGGCCCAATTTGGAAATTTTCACTTAGGGATGTACTCACTTTTGTTGCCAGCGGTTTAGACAGTAATAGCTGTGTGTTGAGTTATTTTGAGGGGAGAGCAAATGTACACTGATATACAAGATGTACTCTCACTACTTTACATTGTAGCAAAGTGCAATTTCTTCAGTGTCGTCAAATGATATGATATAATAAAATATTTACAAAAATGTGAGGGGTGTACTGTAATGGAAATTCACTTGGGCTGAGCGCACAAATCCATGCCGTGCTAAAAGGTGCACTTTCAGCATCAAAGTGCGTCAAGCACAAACAATTCCGTCGCACTTAAAAGCATGTTGTATTAAGCTTTTTTGTACAAGGAAAGGTGGTACTTCTGTTGTGCCATGTAGAGTCAGACAAGATCTTGCTTCAAGCTGGAGTTTCTGTGTTCAAATGTCCTCTAGCATAGTAGCTCTGTTTATTTATAAGGCAACAAAGTGGTAACAACAGGAAAGGGCAGTCCCAACAGCCTACCATTTCCTCCATGCACAATGACATCACAGGAAGTGACAACAGAAAAGGGGAGGGCACCCACGTGCATGAGCAGAGAAGTGCACATGACCCACTAGTGTTAAACAAAGAACTATGATGTGCTGAGTCATGTACACTGCCCCAACCAGCCACATGTATGC
This sequence comes from Nanorana parkeri, assembly GCF_000935625.1. Taxonomy (NCBI): domain Eukaryota; kingdom Metazoa; phylum Chordata; class Amphibia; order Anura; family Dicroglossidae; genus Nanorana; species Nanorana parkeri. The sequence goes on along the minus strand of NW_017306778.1, from coordinate 759,188 downwards.
ACATCCACCATCTTAGCCAGCATGGACCCTATTCACGGTACATTCCCTTTTTAATACTCTTAGTACTCTGCTAGCTTTGTTAGCCGCAGCCTGGCATTGCGTGCTGCTATTCAATCTGTGGTCTACTATGACCCCCAAATATTTTTCCATTTCTGACTTCCCTAATGGAGTACCCATTAATGTTTATGCTGCTTGCCTGTTTTTAACCCCAAAATGCATTACTTTACATTTTTCAACATTAAACCTCATCTGCCATAGAGTTGTCCACAACCCTATTTTATTCAGGAAATAGACGTATGAGTGCTGCCAGCATTGCTGCAGAGGTTGAAGGGGTGGGGGGGTCAGCCTGTCAGTGCTCAGACAAAACGCTGCATCAAATTGGTCTGCATGGCTGTCGTCCCAGAAGGAAGCCTCTTCTAAAGATGATGCACAAGAAAGCACGCAAACTGTTTGCTGAAGACAAGCAGACTAAGGACATGGATTACTGGAACCATGTGGTCGGATGAGACGAAGATAAACTTATTTGGTTCAGATGGTGTCATTGCGTGGTGCTATTCAATCTGTGGTCTACTATGACCCCCAAATATTTTTCCATTTCTGACTTCCCTAATGGAGTACCCATTAATGTTTATGCTGCTTGCCTGTTTTTAACCCCAAAATGCATTACTTTACATTTTTCAACATTAAACCTCATCTGCCATAGGAGTTGCCCACAACCCTATTTTATTCAGGTTCGTCTGTAACATTATGTCTAAGCCCATGTCTATTACCCTCCCAATTTTAGTATCATCTGCAAACAAAGAAACATTATCATTAATAAACTGGTTAAACAGTACTGAGCCTAGCATAGAACACTGGGATACGCCACTCTCGACCTTAGACGAATGCAAAAAAGAGCCATATATCAATACTTTCTGGACACATTCATGTAGCCAGTTCTCTATCCATGTACACACCATTTCATCTATGCCTATAGGCAGGGCTTGAAAAATCCACTCGTCCGTGACGACAGGACGGTGGAGCCCGACGAGCAGCTTCCCGGCCGGCCGTTGTAATTACACGGCTGGCCTAAACTTTTTTTTTTTTTACATTTATGGTACTTTTTTCATTATATAGTAAAAAATAAAATAACCCCCCGTGGGGTCACAAAAGAGAGCTCTACCTGTCCCCAAATTTTTTTTACATAAACTGCAAGGCTATAGTCCGGTCATGCTGACTGGTGACATTTTTGACTGACTGGTAAGACACCGTCAAATTTTTCAAGCCCTGCCTATAGGTTTCAGCTTGTGTATTAAACGTTTATGTGGTACTGTGTCAAATGCTTTTGCAAATGCTTTTCCTCTACTATACTCTTCGTAGAATTGTTAGGTTGGTCTGACAAGAACGGTCCTTAATAAATCCATGATGATTATCACTTATTATACCTTTGCCACGAACAAATTCACAAAATAGTCCTTTATCATTCCCTCAGTTTACATACTATTGATGTTAAACTAACTGGTCTGTAGTTCCCTGGTTGGCTTCTTGAAACTTTTTTGAATATTGGTACTACTGTAGCTTTAAGCCAATCACCCAATTCCATTACACAGCGCTGCCTGGACCCAAGACTACCTCTCACAACCGCTCTATCCGTCCACACAATTTCCACCTGCTTCGCCTCCTTCTCTCACTCCTGCTCTTCCTGATCTCCTCCACCTTACCTATAAATCAATCGCTTTGCTCTTCACCAATCAGATTCTGGTCCGATTACCCCACTCATTTCATCCCTCAGCTCCAATCCAATCACGCCTCTCAGCCGCTCTGTTCCAATCCAAACACAGGTCCCCACGCACAGGGGCACAAAGCCCATTCAAGATGGCGCCTGTGTGCCAGCATAGCCACTATCCCCTCCCCAACTCAGGTTTTTACGGAATGGAAAGGTCTCCAGCATTACCGCAACCTGACACAATTCAACAAGTCTGTGGGTAAAAGGCCGATGGATTTTGAAAACTGGCTGTGCCAGAATATCATGTTGATGCGTTTCCCTGCTTCATCATAAAAAGGGCACATAGGGTCCCTTCTAAGTCTCTAGCTCCAGGGAGCTCACCCTGTTCCATGGTCCTTAGTTTACTGAACTATCAGGATTTGAATGTAATCCTCCATAAGGCTAGTCATAAAAGTTCTCTGAATATAAACAATGTCACTATGTTGCTTCATACAGATTACTCTAAAAATGTCCAAACACCAGTGTCTTCAAAATTCAATCTTAAGTATCAACTTCAAAATCTAAACCTCCAATATGGCATGATTTTTGCAGCAAATTTGCAGGTGTAATCCCAGGGAAAGGCTTATTTCTTTACATCTGCCATGGAGTGGATTCAAACCTTTCTACATCCATTCTTGCCATAGCACTTGAGTGGTCCTGAGAAATCTGATTCTTCTGCCTGCCTGATTAATGTCTACACTCTACAATTTTATTGCAAGGAGTTAATTTAATTTTCAGATGGCGTCATAGACAGGAGTACTGTTCAGTTTGTAATAGTTTCTAACTTAAGCCAGGTTACCCCTGGCTCTTTACAGTCCTAGGAATAGACCACATTTGAATACATCTGTCCAAGTGTGACATGAACCTGTCAAGATGTTGGGTTAACCACACACCTTTTGAACCATATAATCATCCAAATACTGGGGGGGTGGGGGGGTGGGGGCTATCAAAGTGAGTTAAATACCCATCTCTTTATTATTGGTTCTTTTATTACTTTTTCATTTCTGAAGCACAATCATGGCATCACCAATAACAAACTGTTTAAAGATCTGTTGCTGTGATATGCTGTAGCTGCACAATTTCAAACTTTGTATGCAACCCCATGTCCACATCATTGGAAAAACTGCTTCAGGATTTCTCAGCTAAAAAGGTAGTTACTATTCTCAACACTTTTTTTTCAGGCTACAGACCCACCATCCTTTCAAAATGCCCAGCGCAAATGGCTTTGAGCTTATTCTATCTCCCACGAAGGATCAGATACAGCAATCCTGGTTTGTGGATGTTAGTACTGCAGACAGATTAATGCAATTTAGGTTTTAAACAAGGACTCTATTACACTCCACTTAAACTGCAAAAAATGGGTCTGTGTTTGCAAGCCACTGTACATATCCTTGATGGTCCTCTTCGGATGCAGATTTATTTCATGTCCTATCCACGGATTCAGTCTATATACTACTTTTTGTCATAATCCCTGGGCTTTACAGCTCTGCTCTTTTGCTTTATTGGAATTTAAAAAGCTGTTCATGAAATTGCAAAGTTTGAGGAACAAAGTTTGATAATGGTACTGAGGTTTGAAGTGTTATTTTGCTGGATATTTTAAACCTGCAACTATAGGTTTTGATTTAGCATCTATCATTGTAAAGAGGGGGCGATTTCTAAGGTGTGTATGCATGTGTTGTTTTTTTTCATGTTACACTTCCTGTTCAGTTAGTGCAGGAGTTAACTCACTAGTCTGCACAATGTACCCTTATGTGTAAAATTGTCAAGCCTTATTGTAACTCGGTCATGGTGTAAGTACGTTTATGAAACACTTCTAAAACTACAAAAAACATTGTTTATCATTGGTGATGCTCCTGTTTTTTTAATGTGAGAAATCTTAAATGCTCTGATTTTTTTTTCGTAGACTTGATTGCAATTCTGTATAATAACAACACAACAGACGTACATTCTTTAAAATATTTATTTAGAAAAATTATTTTTTTTAAAAACACTATCATTTCTGGCGGCACATTTACCAACAAAGCAGATAAATGTATTTTCTTTTGGCTTTTAGCTGATAATATATTCCCCAAACACCCAATTTTAAAAGGAAATTACAGTATTAAAATGAAGACACCTACACAAGGTGCTTGAACAGATCAGTCTATTTACTATACAAGATTTGCAAACAGAAAGTAACATTTTAAGATTTCATACTCCATATGACAAACTGTTTTGATAATACACACTTAAGACAACCATTACAGATATGGGAGCCGCTGAACAGTTCTGTGATTTACCCAAACCTACTTTTGTAGAAAGAGGAAACAGTTCCGAAGCCAAAAAGCTGAAAAAGGGCTAAAAATCATGTAGGGCTTTTTGGGCAAGTATAGGACCTTCACAGACACTTAGAACATGATATTTTTATACAATTTTATTAAAGACATTAAAGTTCACAGAACATATGTATATTGGTGCTCAGCCTAAACTTGGTTAGCATAAATCTCATATACAGGAGTGATGAAAAGTTGTAATGAATGAGTCCTTAATTGAAGTCAATAGACAGTAACTGTTTCGGAAAATTCTCTTTGGAAAATCCCTAAGGCTGGGTTCACACCTAGGCGTATTGAATATGCGTGTTTGTCGGTAAAAAAAACGCGCGACAAACGCGCGTTTCCGTGGGCTACATGGCTGTAGCCCAATGGAAATGTGAGACCAAAACGCCCCAAAGAAGTACATGTACTTCTTTGGGCGTAGGCCGTTTTGTAGCGCGTTCAGACGGGCTGAAATACGCCCAGGTGTGAACCATACCCATAGGAAACAATGGGATTTCTGTGTTTGAGCGTTTTGCAGAGCGTTCGACCGCGGTACAAAACGCCCAGGTGTGAACCAGGCCTTAGTCTTTTGGATTTGGAACAGTTTCCTCTTTCTTTAAATTTGCTCTACTGGGTGTGGCTGTAGGACCTTCCCCTCTTGAACATATTTATTTTACTAAATAACCCAAACCTACTGCTAAGTTCTAGAACTCATTGCCTGTCTGCAGCTGGCACACCAATTAGGGCTACTGAGAAGCTACGATGATAGACCGGCTTGCTCAATCTAATCCCATTGTGGTCTTTATTGATGGCTTAAAGGTGACACTAACTCAGGGGTGAAACCTTAAAAATGCATTCAAGTACCTTACTGATTAACAAAAACAGATCTTACTTGTGTATCACTCAGCTGTAGATCCTCAAATCATCTCTTAATTGGTGCCGACACTGTCCTTTTAGTTCTCCATGGTCCCTGTGTGTGTTGTAAAGTAGCCACCAAGCTCACTACTGTGATGGACTACAATCTCACATTTAATTTGCTAATTTGTATTGAGATTATAGTCCATTACAGGAGTGAGGTTAGAGTGGTGGCTACTTTACAACACACACAGGGACCATGGGAAACAAAATTAGCCACCCTCCAGAAGGAAGTACAGTGTCAGCACCAATTCGGAGATGATTTGAGGATCTACAGCTGAGTGATGGACAAATAGGGAACAAATAGTGCACTATTAGTTAGTGCACTTGAATGCATTTTTAAGTTTTAACACCTGAGTTTAGGGTCACTTTAATGGAGGCCTCAAGACAATCACCATATACATATGGAAGTTACATTATGCTAATATTCCAATAATTTTAAAAACAGAACATCAAGATAGCTTTTCTGGTACCAAAGATTAAATATAGTAGCCTGATTTGTCAGAGCTGACTTACAGCACTTGTCATCTGTCCCACATTTTCAAAGACATTATTAATGACAGGTTTAAAAAACAACAAAAAAAACCAACAAACTTACTTTAAAAGCCATACAATAAGCACTTTTTGGGCTCAAGGTCCAAGACTAGACAGCCCTGTGATACAATGTGTATAAACAATCAAAACAGTTATTATAGAGATTATTTCTAAGGTGGTTACATACACAAACACTGCAAAAGAACAGTCACCAACAAGTCTATATGGATAAAAAGGTAAATGCTGGGAAGTAAATGTACAAATATGATTTAGATATAACATTTTGCAATTTAATTTCTTTGAAATTATTGTCCTTTTGTGCAGAAAACATTACTCAAATATAAAAAAAACATTCAGAAAAATACTACTATAAAAAAATAAGAGCTGTATCTATTACATTAAAAACATGTTTGGTATAAGAATATTTCTGATAGAATGGTGACATGAATGTAAGAACCCCAAGTTTCCCTTTATCGTGCTCCTATAAAGACAGTAACAATAAAGAAGGTAGTGGTAGACACACAAAATAGCTCTACTGAATAATACTGTAGCAACCCGATTGCACCCAATCCCTATATCAATGGCCGCGGAGAAAACCGAAAACATATTTAGAAAAGAAATGCATTAAGCACTGACAAATAATAAAATTGGTGCACAGAATGCAGCTACCTCTGTTACAAAAGAGGCAAATTGGCTAAAGTGGACATACTCACTACAGAATAACCTCCAGCAAAACATAAGTACACCAATGTGCCTGTACTTTGTGAAATAAGAAGAAATACAGCCCATCCTGCATGCATAATTAATGTTTATCATACATATGGCAACCTTCACAAAAGATTTCAAATGACATCCTCACACAATATACTTTGAAGTGAAAAACATAGCTAAGGAAATCGTAAAAAGTGTGCAAGTCTTAACAAGTACTCCTATTAAAGGTGCCCCAGTGCTTAAATGTGCTTTCCTTTATATGTATAATGGATACTGTTCCTCCATGGAATGACATGTGGAATTCATTCCAAATAAATAGTATTTCTGAATGTTGCTACTTTTCTCCATGTATGGGAAATGAACTATTGCATCAATGCACAGAAACAGACCAGGATCACTAGCAACCTGGCTGACTTACATTTTGTGGACATGTGGGCAAAGACCAATTTTAACAGGACAAGTTAAATTTAAAGAAGAACTCCGGGGTTTTATAAAACTTACCAATGCAGTGGGGCCACCCGCGCTGCTTTTAGTCTAGGGGCACAAATAAAGGAGACATACTCACCTGATCCTCAGTCCCACGGAGGTTGGCACTCGCCTCTCTCCCCCTCTGCTTCAGCTAAGATATGTCCCTCAGCGCCCTCACGTATAATGCCTAAGTCAATGGACCTGCCCAGGGGCGTCCCGAGGCTGGGTGACACACGGAGCGGTTACCGAGTGTCACCCCGCCGACTCGCCACTGCGCATTCGCGTGACGTCACCAAGAAGAGTGCCACGTGTGCGCGATGACGTCATCGCGCATGCGCGGCACTCTTCTGACACCTGCCGGCGGCCATCTTGGTGATGGACGCCGGCAGAGGGAGGAGGGGACAGTCACCCAGCGGGATAAGGTATGCAGCCGGGTCCCCTCTTCTCTCTCCTGAGATTGTCGGGCGTTCGGTCCATGACCGAGCGCCCGACTTTTCAGAGGGGGGTGACACCAAAATGACTGTCAGTCATTTTGGTGTCACCCGGGTGCAGGCCGCACCCACCTTGTGACGCCACTGGACCTGTCACGTCTAAAGTCAATGGACCTGCATTAGATGTGATGTCAATGGACCTACATTAGATGTGATGATGTCAATGGTCCTTACACTGCCGGAGGTAGCCCCACTGCAAGGATTGATTTAGTAATTCCTGGAGTTCCTCTATGACTCCGGCTGCCAATAGCTGGATCAACAGTTTATTTTGGCATGCAGAATTACAGAAGGTAACCAGGTTATGCATTGTTTTTTGAATGCTCAGTTTGCATTTCCCTGTTGTGTAACTGGTTTACTTTAAATCAATCATGCCAATGCAAAGCTGGCTATAGGAATTTATTATACTAGAATAAGAAGACCATCATTAAGTATTTGCTACAGGATTTGCTGTAGGATCTAAATAAAACAGATCTTTAATGTAGGGATTTCTAGACAGGACTAAAATTTTTATTTTATACAACTGGAAATTCTGTGAACATTCATTTGTCTACTTTAAAGCTTGAACTCAACATGCATCTGCTGAGAGCACTGGGCATAACAGAACCAAGCAATCCATTTACTCACAGAGGACAACTCAGCCCCATTCGGACTGCAGTATCCAAGGTTCATCAAAAGTACAGCATAAGTTGAACCTCAAAAACAGGTACTGAATGATGGGCACCTTACATGTAGTTTAAAATCAGCTCATACATACAAAAGTCCACATTGTGGAAACAGCCAGCCGAGATCTTATGCTCAAAGCCATCAAAGAGGAGAGCAATGCAATCAAAACCTGTTACTTCCTGCTGGGCACAGAAAAAGATTTTCTGAAATAAAACTGAAAAATTGTTTTTACATATGTAAAAATATAAGTGCTGATCAATTTGTAAACAGTTCTTACCAGGGATGTTCAGATACCAAGTACTGTACTCGGTACAAGTACATGTACATATACTTTTGCATGCCTCCAAGACTAGAGTAGAAAAAAAATCAAAAGTGTGGAGGAAGCTGTTATTTTTAAGGAGCATACAGAGCTCCTGGGATTTGTGCATCCCTGTTTTAATGTATGATTTTTTTTTTTTTTTATAAATGTATATAAGGGATGTACCAATACCATTTTTTTCAAGTACAAGTACTGATACTTGTCCAAGTACAGTACTCACAGATACTAGTACTGATACATTTTTGTTTGTCATGTGACAATTTTTCTAAAACAATGCAGACTAATGATTTCAGGACAGTGCCAGAGCCAGGTCCCAGCTGCAACCCTGGTAGTTCTTGTGAAAAAGTATCGGCACTGGTATCTGAACATCCCTAGTTCTTACCTTAGCATAAAATGAATATATAAATTTTCATAGGTGGTGGACTGAAATATTGTAAACCACCACACAATTAGTTTCAAGTGCATATAAAAAGCATCCTAAAAATCTGTAAAATGAGGAACAATAGATTTGTATTTTAATCAAGACTTATCCGACTTTTTATGGTTGATGGTTGAGGTGTATGGTTTTAAACTGCTTTCGAACTTTGACTAGGGCTTTTGAAGTGCTAGCCAACATGTGCCATTCAAGCTTACTTAAACATTTTCAGATTATCACTAAGGAGGTACAGAGAACAAAGCTAGAAGTAGTAATATTCTGATCATGAAGCACTGTCACTCAACACTGGCCAATATATAGCTGCGCACACAGACACACACACACACACCAATCTACGTGCCAATAAAGAGATTCCATAGTTATGTAGTACAAGTGTCAATCTTATGGGAAATATATTTTGTTTATATATATATATATATATTCAAAAAAATTAAAAGGAACACTTTGAAAACACGTCAGATCTCAATGGGGAAGAAATATCATGCTGGATATCTACTGTATACTGGACTGGCTAATGTGTTAGGAACGAATGTTTGATGGAAATGAAACATTATCAACCTACAGAGGGCGGAATTCAAAGACACCCCAAAAATCAAAGTGAACAAATGATGCAGCAGGCTAGTCCATTGTGCTGAAATTTCATTGCAGCAACTCAAAATGGTACTCATTAGTTTGTATGGCCCCCCACGTGCTTGTATGGATGCCTGACAATGTTGGGGCATGTTCCTAATGAGACGACGATGGTGTCCTGGGGTATCTCCTCCCAGATCTGGACCAGGGCATCACTGAGCTCCTGAACAGACTGAGGTACAACCTGGCAGCGTCAGATGGACCGAGACATAATGTCCCAGAGGTGTTCTATTCCTCAGGCGAGCATGGTGGCCATTCAATGGCATCAATTCCTTCATCCTCAAGGAACTGGCTGTATACTCTCGCCACATGAAGCCAGACATTATCGTGCACCAGGAGGAACCCAGGACCCACTGCACCAGCGTAGGGTGTGACAATGGGTCCAAGGATTTTATCCCGATACCTAATGGCAGTCAGGGTGCCATTGTCTAGCCTTTAGAGGTCTGTGCGTCCCTCCATGGATATGCCTCCCAGACCAGCACTGACCCACCACCATACCGGTCATGCTGAACGATGTTACAGGAAGCATAACGTTCTCCACGGCATCTCCAGACCCTTTCATGTCTGTCACATGTGCTCAGGGTGAACCTGCTCTTATCTGTGAAAAAGCACAAGGCGCCAGTGGCGGACCTGCCAATTCTGGTGTTCAATGGCAAATGCCAAATCGACCTCCACGGTGCAGGGCAGTGAGCACAGGGTCCATTAGAGGGCGTCAGGCCCTCAGGTCACCCTCATGAAGTCTGTTTCTGATTGTTCGCTCAGAGACATTCACATCAGTGACCTGCTGGAGTTCATTTTTCAGGGCTCTGGCAGTGCTCATCCTGTTCCTCCTTGCACAAAGGAGCAGATACCTGTCCTGCCGAAGGGTTAAGGACCTTCTACGGACCTGTCCAGCTCTCCTAGAGTAACTGCCTGTGTCCTGGAATCTCCTCCATGCTCTTGAGACTGTGCTGGGAGACACAGCAAACCCTCTGGCAATGGCACGTATTGATGTGCCATCCTGAGTTGGGATGTGCAACCTCTATAGGGTCCAGGTATCAACTTGTACTACCAGTAGCGGCACTGACTAGCCAAATGCAAAACTAGTGAAAAACAGGTCAGAAAAGATGAGTAGGGGTAAAAAAAAAAAAAGGTCAGTGGCCTCCACCTGTAAAATCATTCCTGTTTTGGAGGTTGTCTCATTGTTGCCCATCTAATGCACCTGTTGTTAATTTCATTAACACCAAAGCAGCTGAAACTGATTAACAACTTAATTGACCTGATCAATATCAATTAGGAGTTTAATTGACTTGATGCTATATTACACACACACATATATATATACACACACACACATATATACATATATATAATACACAAGCACGCACAAACGCACGCACACATTGCACAATTATTAGGCAAGTTGTATTTTTGAGGATTATTTTCAATATTGGACAACTACAGTGCTCTCTGTCAATCCAAAATGTTAATAAACCTCAAACTTGAATGTTTGAGAAAGTAAAAAAGTGAGGTTCTGGCTGTCTTAGGAGAATATCTATGTGTGCACAATTATTGGGCAACTCTTGGTGTGCACACTTATTATGCAACTAAATGGAAAATGAACATTATCTCATCTCTTTTGTTTATTTTCATCTGTTAAAGTGTGAATAATAAAACAAACATCTCAAAATTTACAAATAAACATTTCTGACATTTTCGAAAACAAAATCAGTGACCAATATAGCCCACCTTCTTTTCAATAACAGTCATCAGCCTTCCATTAATGGAGTCTGTCAGTTTCTTCATCTGTTGACTATCAACTTTTTGTGCAGCAGCAGTGGTTGCTGCTGCACAAAAAGTTGATAGTCAACAGATAGTCCAAGGCACTGTATGGAGAGGTGTAGTATTTTCCTTCACCATAAAACTCCCATTTAAGAAGGGTCCACAAGTTCTCAATAGGGTTTAGGTCAGGGGAGGAAGGGGGCCATGTTATTATTCTTTCATCTTTAAGGCCTTTACTGGCTAGCCACACAGTGGAGTACTTCGATGCATGTGATGGAGCATTGTCCTGCATAAATATCACGGTCTTCTTAAAAGATGCAGACTTTTTACTGTACTACTGCTTGATGAAAGTATCTTCTAAAAACTGGCAGTAGTTTTGGGATTTGATTTTGAGTCCATTTTCAACCCGAAAAGATCCAACTAGCTCATCTTTATTAATACCAGCCCACCAGTACCCCACCTCCACCTTGATGGCGTCTGAGTCAAAGTGGAGCTCTGTGCCCGTAACTGATCCAGCCACGAGCAAATCCATCTGGTCCATCAAGAGTCACTCTCATTTCATCAGTTCATAAAACCTTTGAAAAATCTGTCTTCAGATAATTCTTGGCCCAGTCTTGACGTTTCAACTTATTATTATACAGGATTCTAAATAAATAAAGCTATCACTTAAAACATCAGACATAAACAGGCTTAGATAATAATTGCAATAGTACAAACAATTACATAAAGAAAAGTAGAGTTGCAGAGGTAAAGTTTTAAGCATTTGGTAGGATAAGTTAATATAAAGTATTCCATTCACTTTGATTGTTGTAATGTTAGCTGAGCTTGTTCCAGAGATGTTAATGGGGCTGGTGCAACTGTCTGCAGTGTCTATAGTCTATACATAAAAGTGGGGATCTGGTCAAAATACTCACTTGCCTAATAATTGTGCACACACGGTGAGTGTATATATATATATATATATATATATATATACATACATATACATATACATATACACACATATACATACACACACACACACACTGCTTTGAGTAAAGAAGCATCAACCACTCATGAGGAATTTTACAATGATTATTTTGCATAGATTTTGCAGTAGAAAACAATTAGGAGAATAAAATGTTGCCGAAGTCTATTAAAAAAAAAAAGTTAAACTGGTGCACCTTCTTGCAGATCTGATATATTGGGTTTCACATTGACAATGTAAAAGCACATTTTTCTGCTGTCACTCCACCACATAATGAAGTCCATTTCTCTTTACATTGTAAAAAAAAAAAAAATGTGCATGAAAAGCTTCTTGCAAGTTGACTGACTAGATCTGTGAGCTTGTAGATTTTGGAAAATGTTTTACTCGGTTTTAATCTTATTTCCTGAAAGGCTAGAAGACCAGGGTCTGCTTCTTCCTTTTGAGTTCCATCCGACTTAAGTGCTTCCTACTTGTCATTTAGAAGTATTTCACATATGGAAATAAAAAAAAAAAAATTGGTGCCATTTCTGTAGAACGTACAACTGAATTTTACTTAGGTTTTTAAACAGCTCCAATTTTTTCCACACAATATAAAATGAATCATGTCATAAAAGCAGTTTATAGAATTAAGGCATTTGCCAGATGGAATTATATTAAAAAAAAATATTCCACTTGTAATCATTTAGACAAGTTTCCTGAACAAACAAACAGTGCTCTTCTTGGGGTTTGTTCATTGCTCAATTTCATTCACTTTCATAAACCAAGTGCAAGGAGAATGGTCATTCTCTAATCTTTGAAAAGTGCTTATGGATTTTGGCATATTCTAATTTCACAAAAATGCATTTGCTTTGGTTAATTGATACATTTGCATGGTCAATTCTATACGCAAAAAGTACTCGAGTGCAAAGGTACTTCAAAATGGCAGGTGAATTCAGAACTTGACAGAAATACAGTATATAAAATGATACAGATTTTCCACTTTTTGTCCTGTAGGGCATCTGCTAGGATTTATGCAAATCGGGAGTAAAGGGCCCTGGTGTAGATGGACTGTCGAAGCTTGACAATGTGAGCGGAACGTGGCTGTTGTAGGCGGAAGGAAACTACAAATAACCAAGAAAGTTTCAGGCAAATGTAAAAGGAAAAAAAAATATATTATATATCATTTATTACAAACACATACAGTATATACATTTTATAACAGACAATTATGGTAGAGACAGTCTAACCAAAAACTGAAGTTAATTACATGAATAATGCCAGAGCACTGGTCACCTGAGCTCTGTGCTTTAGTTTGCCTGTGTAAACAAGTCTGGGGCCCATTTAGCCAAGTTTTTTTGGAGCTCCCCCCCTTATTTATTGCATTTAAAGTAAACATGTCACAAAACTACACTAGCATATGTTCGCTTCATGAGTACACAGTGCATCATGCACTGAAAAGAAGATAACCAGTGAGATCAGCTACCCTTGAGGTCTTGTTCACACCAGCAGACGTGTTTCATCGAGCGCACTGTTTCCAGTGTGCATTGCGGTTGCACCACTTCTTACTGTGGTGTGCTTAAAAAAGTACTGCATGCCGTTTTGTTTGTTTTAAGCGCACACCATCGGAATGCAGTGGTGTGAATGGTCACCACCCATGACAAGGCAAATTGCTGTGCTGGAAAAAAAAAAAGACCAGAGCAGCCTGAACACAGAGTGTGAACGAGCCCTAAAACTAGTTCTACAAGCAAATTACCCACAGCACACCTGGGATCCAGTTTGTACAATCTAACATTTACATTTTTCTTAATATTTTTAAAGTGTATTCCATTCCCAAAATGACACTAACAAAACATAAGTTATACTGGGGTGCAGAATTCCTATTGCCCTACGCCAGGGACATGCAGTTCCAAGTGCCGGGCAGGTGGCTAGATGTAGAGTAAGGGAGCGGACAGTTGTTTTGTAAAGGTGGTCTGAGCGGCTGTTCAGATCACATGTAGCAGCCTGCTTGTCGCCACCCCCCCCTGCCCCCGGTGGATTTCTTTTACTGTTTTTATGCATGCTCTTACCATGTTTCTGTGAGTATTTAATTAATTGTTTATCCTTATTATATGGTGTGCACTACGGGCTTTATGATTTTATCTCCACTTATCTGGACACTGAGAGAATTTGCCAATATATGAATTGTATATTATTTGATACATTTTTTTTATATATACTTAGCGCAGCACATTTAATATATGTACATATACAAAGCTGATCCAAGCCCCTGTACACTCCAGCTCAATTTGTAAATAAGCTGAATATTAAAGACATTAAAAAAAGATTTGATTGGGTCAACTATTTATTGATATCGGGGCACTGGCCTGATCAGAGTTCATTCCACATGGTCTACCCATCTCTATTAAAGTGCACCTTGTGTTAAGTAACAGAACATTGAGTAGATTTTATCAAAAATGGAGCAGACAGAATCTGGAGCAGTTGTGCATGGCAACCAATCAGCTTCTCTCTTTTTATTTTCAAAGCTTAACTGAACAAACTGAAGAGAGAGCTGATTAGTTGCTGTGGGCATCTGCTTCACTTATGATAAATTCCTCCCACCAATTTCTTTTGTACAAAATGTGTCCTTAAGACATATTAAAAATGAAACGGGAGACTTGTAACACATTTTAGGGGTAAATAGAAGAAAACAAATCATGGGTAGTGCATAACTGGCACACTCACCTGGAACAAGGTATTAGCACCAGGCATTCTTGCCGGGCTGAGAGAAGCCACAGGACTTAATGTGCTCCAGAAGTGTATGCTGGAGAGCATGGCATTTGGAGTTAGCAATATGGGGGTCTATAAAGAAAACAAAATGGCAATATTAAAAATGTTGCTTGTCTACATTTATATACTGGTGCATTACAAAGAACATGTGTACAGATAGAATGTTCTACCTTCCAATAGTAATAATTTATTTTGTGCATGAATATATGGACAGCCCAAGGGTTTTCTCCCAGAGACAGACAAGAACTAACGAATGGAAACTCCTACTAAGCTGCCACTATAATCACCTTTAGAAGTTAAAGTTAAACCAGAACTCCTGATCAGCTCTTCTGGGTAGCGAGTAGGAAATTACTGAAGACTTTGACTCATCAGGAAGGACAAGTAACTCGAATTTTTACATTTTTAAGAAAATACTTCACATTGTTTTAAAACCGTAAAAAAATTTAACTTAAAAACACACACACAAAATTATATTTATGGATTGAAAAAACAAAACAAAAAACACAACAACAACATAGTACACAGCCAGAAGCTCACCTGTACAATATTTATATTTCCCCCTTATTTAGTTTAACTTACTCTGTCTAAAGGTGGCCATACATGTAGCGATTTGAGACTGATTTATGATAAGTGATTCTTCAACAATTATTGAACAACGCAACACACTCTGTTCTGCACTTTATGACTTATAAAAATATTGATCCACAATAAGTTTACTTATAAATGTAAATGATCTTTTAAACATGATCACCAAATCCATCTGGATTATGATAGATTCTGCCAAAACATGCAGATATTTCTTCAATCTAATCAGAAGCGATTGTCAAAATCCTGCCATAGCTGTCGATCAATTTAAATGATTGGTTGAATGATCATATGTATAAGCATATGGCCACCTTAAAAGATTTCGCTATGCTTCTGCTGCAAGACATGAAAGGTCAACTGAAGTCTGATGGTTGCTGTGCTGCAAACTACTTGTACCCATGCTGATTACATGTGCTTTCACTTGCTTGTGTAAACACAGTACCAACATAACAGAATCCCTTAGTTGAGAGGAAAACAGACAAATATTCGGCTCTAACACAGATATGATTACTTAGGCAATGAAAGGCAACATGTTATCAGAATGAGTTAACGCAGTTGACAGATCAGCAACTGTCAGATCTTAGTGGGTCTTTCATCAGACTCTTTAGCTGCAGTCTGATGAGTCCTCAGCAAAAAAAACTAATGGTGGGTATGCATTGCACGATTTTCATACACGGAAATCGTACACGAGCAGTCTTTCGAATGAGAATCGACCAGTTGATTGTACATCACCGATTTATGTTTTTGATATTGTGATCAAACTTTTGCGATGGGCACCAGAAAAAACTTTGCTCTCAATTATACCGGGAGATATTAGGAAGCGCAAAAGAGGCGTTCTGCAAAATCGTTTAGTGGCTACTAGAAAACTGATACTGCGATATTGGAAATCATCAGTGATACCACATATTAGAGAGTGGGTTTGTGAAGTTAATTTTATTATGATGATGGAGGAACTTGATTCTCGAGATCCTGAATTTTGTGAAACTTGGAGCCCTTGGAAAGACCTCAACATCTAGTACATTAGAAAAACTCCTATAAGTCTGGCTGAAGAGGAGTAGAAATATTATGAAACTGAGAAAAATATATGACAGTAAG
>NW_017306778.1:741317-742459 GCF_000935625.1 Nanorana parkeri | reverse complement strand
GTAATTAGGTAAATCGGAATATTTTATAGGTAAAGCCATAGAGGTAAAATTTAAAAGCAATGTATAATTTTACATTTTTTATAAACATGTAAAATATCAGCTTGAAGTAAAATGACCATATGTATCCATGTCTTAATGTTTTAGAAGATATATAGATATTTTTATGACTTATAAAAATATTGATCCACAATAAGTTTACTTATAAATGTAAATGATCTTTTAAACATGATCACCAAATCCATCTGGATTATGATAGATTCTGCCAAAACATGCAGATATTTCTTCAATCTAATCAGAAGCGATTGTCAAAATCCTGCCATAGCTGTCGATCAATTTAAATGATTGGTTGAATGATCATATGTATAAGCATATGGCCACCTTAAAAGATTTCGCTATGCTTCTGCTGCAAGACATGAAAGGTCAACTGAAGTCTGATGGTTGCTGTGCTGCAAACTACTTGTACCCATGCTGATTACATGTGCTTTCACTTGCTTGTGTAAACACAGTACCAACATAACAGAATCCCTTAGTTGAGAGGAAAACAGACAAATATTCGGCTCTAACACAGATATGATTACTTAGGCAATGAAAGGCAACATGTTATCAGAATGAGTTAACGCAGTTGACAGATCAGCAACTGTCAGATCTTAGTGGGTCTTTCATCAGACTCTTTAGCTGCAGTCTGATGAGTCCTCAGCAAAAAAAACTAATGGTGGGTATGCATTGCACGATTTTCATACACGGAAATCGTACACGAGCAGTCTTTCGAATGAGAATCGACCAGTTGATTGTACATCACCGATTTATGTTTTTGATATTGTGATCAAACTTTTGCGATGGGCACCAGAAAAAACTTTGCTCTCAATTATACCGGGAGATATTAGGAAGCGCAAAAGAGGCGTTCTGCAAAATCGTTTAGTGGCTACTAGAAAACTGATACTGCGATATTGGAAATCATCAGTGATACCACATATTAGAGAGTGGGTTTGTGAAGTTAATTTTATTATGATGATGGAGGAACTTGATTCTCGAGATCCTGAATTTTGTGAAACTTGGAGCCCTTGGAAAGACCTCAACATCTAGTACATTAGAAAAACTCCTATAAGTCTGGCTGAAGAGGAGTAGAAATATTATGAAACTGA
>NW_017306778.1:712775-741266 GCF_000935625.1 Nanorana parkeri | reverse complement strand
AACTGAAAGTGATTTTTAAAAAAAATTTTTTGTTGTTGTTTGTTTTGGTATGAGATGAGTGAGCCAAGGTAATTGGGAAAAGGAAAACTTTGTAGCCTCCACTTCCCTCCACTAGATATTAGAGGGTCTTAAGCAACTAGAAACTGAAGGAGGAGAGTTGGGGGGTTAAATAAATACATTTATATAAGAAATATATAATGTGGGATGTTGTAAGTTGTAGAAAAGTTAAATTTGTATGAAGGTGGTATATGCGTATGTTGACGCTTTTTTTTTCAAGCTATAAATCGAAGTTGTGACAGAAACATCATATGCAGGCTGTGCTTCATGCTTTAAAGGATAATACACAATGCCTATGTTTCCTTGGTCTCTCACATTTCATGTCTATGAGCCAATCGACTAATTGAAAACCATGCACTCCCGGTATGATTAATATCTTAACTGAAAACGAAAGTTGGCCATACACTTTTCATACACTGCTGCCTCAACCAAAATTCGAGCAGTGCGAGGCCAACTAGGAACCATTTGTGACGTACGCCTGGAACAAACCCGCTGTACGCCAATCACACGTGACTATACAGAAGTCTGAACCAAGCGTGGGCATCACAAGGACGTGGCGATACCACTCTCAGCCTCACCCTGCAGAGATTCCCCGTCTCGTGGGACACAATCTCAGGCCAGCAGACTGGAGAGCGATGGTCACCAGGGTTGGTTAACTCCGCAGTTAACACTTTACCCACAAACGTTCGCTGCCACCATGTGTTTTTTTTTTTTAACGGAAACACAGACCGTGCACAGCAAATGCTGCTCGCGTCGATCAGCGCTGTAAAACGCCCAGGTGTGAACCCAGCCTTAATGGCTCTAAAATTATTGCTCTCACTCAGTTTGCGGCGATATGCAACATGTGCGGCACGTAGGCGCACTCGACGCATATATGCGTGTGTATGTGGGGGGCGCATACACACGCATGTTATGCATCTTTATTTTTTTTAATCAATCTTTCATTTTTGTATTACATTTTTTTAATACTTTTTTTTTTTTATATATATACACACACACACACACACACACACACACACACACACACACACACCAGCAAAATAAAAAGGTGAATACTCAAACAGTCCTCGGTTTAGGAGTTCTGACAGAGTTCAATAAGCAAAGGCTGTAGGGCTCTTCTTCAAGCAGGCTTTCAGCAGATAATGTCCAGAGATTAAAGGGGAACTCATCTGCGATGTTAAGACTTCTTAGTTTCTTCGTTGATGTTTTTCAAACATCAACGAAGAGAGCCCCCTCTAGCTAGTTCAGCATCTTTTTGTCAGACCTTTAGGAGCCGGCCCCTAGGGCCGGGCCAAGCTGGAAAGCAGGAGGAGGATGAACCTTTATTTTACACTATCACCGCCCAATTCTAAATGAAATGTAGCTTGGTTTTGTAACTCAGGTTTATGATTTCTGGGTGAATGTGGGGTCACCTCTACCAGACCTGCTTGTTTATATTAACTTGTCCACTGGTAATGGATGAGGGCCTGGCGCCATGCCTTTAATTAGGGACAGCTATAAAAGGATAATGAGGCACACTTCTGCTGGGGGGGCAATACAAGATCACATAGCAGATCTCTGTTCTGTGGAATGTGGAAGGCCTGGCAAATGACTAAATGAAGGCCTGCATTTGCTCTGACTGGGGAATAAAAGAATTGTATTTTTAATATTCAGACTCACCCGCATTATCGTCACACCAATCAGCTACTGTCAATGTACAGGTATTCCGACAGCTGCACACTTGCTACTGTCCCAATACACTAGCCTGATTGGGGTGGGGATTCCCCCATCCTTTCTGTTTAGCGTGGATGGGTGAATAGAGTGTTGCATGGCCAGTGTGTGACCATCTTAACTGTGAAAGATAACCCAACTTTTAACCTCAATCTAACCCTTAAACCTAGTCCTTAATTCTTAACCTAAACCCTCGACAATGACGTTAAATTAAATATTTTACTATTACAGCAATAAACATTTTATTCAGGGAACAGGCAGCACCTCCTCTGACTATACCTTGTCTACCACCACATTCAATACTTTCTTCATTTGACCCAGTTACCACAGACAAATTTGCCACAGTTTTGTCCAACACACACCTAACCACATACCACCTGGACCCCATTCCCTCACAACGACTCCGGTCACCCTCTAGTTCTACTTTACAAATGCTAACTCACATCTTCAATATTTCCCTTTCTAATGGCATTGTCCCTACACCTCTAAAACAAGCCCCCAATACCCCATACTAAAAAAGCCTTCATTGGACCCCACCAGTATGAACAACTTAAGACACATCTCCTTGCTCCTGTTTACCTCCAAACTTCTCTAATGCCTAGTGTATAACTGCCTGAGCCGCCACCTTACAATTAACAACCTGCTTGACCCCTTTCAATGCCGGCCTTTGTCTGCAACACTCCACAGAAAATATCCTCATAAAACTTACTAACGATCTACTAACTGCTAAAATCTACTTGCCCTACATATAAAGCCATCTAGAACTCTGCCCGAAACTACATCACCAACCTCATCTCAAAATATCACCCAAACTGTTCTCTCTGCTCTTCTACAGAGCTCTTGCTCACTAGCTCCCTCATCACCTCCTCCCATGCTCGCCTTCAGGATTCCTCCAGAGTGTCTCCCATGCTCTGGAACTCCCTACCCCAATCTGTCTACTGGATTGTAAGCTCTTTCGAGCAGTGCCCTCCTAACTGTCCTGTATTGAAATTGTATTTATAATGTCTCCTTCCATTTTGTAAAGTGCTGCACAAACTGTTGGCGCACTATAAACCCTGAATAATAATTATTTGGACCATACTAGCCTTTATAATAATATCATGTAGAAAACATCAAGAGGTAAAAGCTCTAGTTCTTGTTAACATTACATTTTCTAATGGAACCTGTAAAGAAATTTGTGTACCAACATGGACTGATATTTGTAGAGGAATGAAAAATTTCAGGGCAAAATTAGATAATATAGAAAAGAAGTCCCTATAAATGTTACATAAATCATATTAGTAGCGTGGTTTACATTTCAAAAAACTATACCAATAAAGTATCTTTTGCCATACAAACTGAAAAATTACAAAGCGCATAGAGTAGACTTCTATAAAAATGGTTTTCCTACTCATAAGACAAGACTGAACAGGTAAATTGAACAGAAACCCTGGGAGTAGAGATGCAAGATTTAATCTGTACCTGATACAGGGAGGTATCAGATTCAGAAAAACACTTAAATACATACAGAAGTCAGATGGAACCCAAAGGAAAGACATACATTGTGACATGAACAAGGATACATATTAAAAAAATGATCTGCGCCAATAGGTATAAACAAGCTACCAAGCACTGAGCGTACGCCAATCACAGTGTATCGAAAAAAAACGTATATAAATGTGCCGAGCTGAACAATAAGTGAAGGCAAAAACCGCATGTAAACACCAGGTGGAGCATCTGATGTCACATCACTTGAGCTAGCTGGGAGGACGGGACGGAGGCAGTTGTCTCAAACTTACGAGTCCCTGTGTGTGGATTTCGTACACTGAAAGCTGCTCTATTGTTTTTATGCCTGAAACAATGGTTTTTATGTGAGTAGTTGTCTTTTTTTTTAATAAATATTATTTTTGGATGGTACACGCTATGGTTTGTTTGCTTATATCTCCCTGGGTATCGGGAATCTTGTGATTACAATCCCTGTAGTGCTGAAACTATTGATTAGTTTCATAAATCGATCAGTTGGCCAATAATTTTTTTCGATTAAAAATAAATACCATCTTTAAATTAAAAATAAAATACACAAATGGAGTGTTAGACATAAATTATAAAATTATATATAAAATAATAGAAATATATATAAATAAAAGCCCAGTCCTCAGTTTAGCGGTAGCCATGAATATTGGACCGAGAATTATTGCTCTCACTCTGGCGCACGTGGCAATACTTGACATGAATAGAGCAATAGTAATTTCCGCAACCCACTTGCGTTTCTGTTGGTATGCACATATTCGCGGGGGCCTTTCATTTTTTGGGGTAGAATTGTTACATTTATTTTATTTACCTTTATTTTTTTTAAACTTTTTTTGTTAAGTTAATTGCCATCACATGGGGGGACGCTCACAAGCCCCCTATGCGCTAGCACATTGGAGATGACAGGTTCCCTTTAAGTTGACTTTAGGGGTCTATGGTCTCCTTTCCACTTCCAAAAGGAGCTATTCAAGCACACACAGCTTGAATGGCTTGAGCCAAGGAATGTAGGGCAGGCTGAATCAACTAATCGGAATAAACTATTAATGAGAATCGTTCTCTCATTAATTCTCTCAACTCTCATTATCGATTAGTTGTTGCAGCCCTAAATCCCTGGCTGGAAAGAATCCAAATTGAGAGAAAGCTGATGTTTGGAGATAGAAGTCTGTAGACTGTGATCATCTATATGTTGTAGGACTTAATTATGCTCTATGTGTCGCATGCATGATTTTGTTGCCAGAAGCCATATATTTGCAACTTCTCATGCACATAGCGCTAAAAAATGTAAGGCGGGCTTGCTGTGATTCATTTGCGGCGGGAAGATTTTAAATTGAATGGATCGGCTCAGCCTGTGAGCAGTTGTAGACTGGAATAAAATAACCCTAACCGGGAAAAGGTTAGATGCTTGCTCTTATACAGAGAGACAGACTTAACCACATATAGAGAGTTAAGTCTCATATAGTAAAGCCTTGAAGACAAGGTAACCTCATCCAGCATTTCCCTTTCTCTGGGATTTGCATCTTTATGCTTCCATGCTCTAACAGGCAAGTAAAAGAAAGTGAGGTTCACTTAATTAGGGCTGAAGGAAACATTCCCCAGCGACCACTCAGGTGAGAGCAATCATAGCCTTCCAACTTGTGAGCTCACAACAAGCCCAGCCAGGTGGTAAATCATAGTTGCTAACAGCAACAAAAAACATTTAGCCCTGAGGCACTGTGCTAGTGCAATCCGAAGTCCAACATCTCCATATGCTAATACGCGTATATGAACCACAATATGTCTGCAGCACTATCAGTATCTGAACTTTATGCTCAGCCTATTCTTGTGAACCATCTTGAACAAAAACAGTATGCACCAAAAATGGTGTAAAATAAGCCTCCAGCGCTCATACACACCCCAATGTTTTTTGGCAAAGGAGTTTGTAAAACATTTGCTACCGGCCTAGGTTTTGCTTGCTTATACAGACAGGCTGTTGCTTATGACCCAAAGGCCTGATGCAAGTACAAAAAAACCATCCTAGGCTGATAACTCTCCTTATATATGTTCCAACACAAAAAGGAGGTTGCCATAGTGTGAAATTGGAGAAAATCCCCAATACTCCTGCGTAACACTAACTACATCAGTGTAGGAAAGAGTGATTAGGTTGCTTAATTGTCTGGGTATGTTGCTTTGCAGATTGAAAATGTGTTTGTACTGCAACTCTTGCCTCCAATCGGCCACACCACTGGTGGAACAATGCATAACACATACAAAACCTGTGTTAATAAGAGGCACTACAACCTTCAACAACCAACCCAAAAGGAGGATCACCTCCCAAGGGCCCTGCCCACAGTATGGGGGCTAGGAGGAAGGAGACTTGCCTGAAGACTTCCAACCTACCTTGGAGCCATTAGTGTCCGTAAATGACACAGCAAAAATCAGGCTGCATGGTGTAGTACTGCCGACTAGAGGAAGCCTGTTGGAACACTTCATGTTCATGACTGCTTGTGGCTCCGTCCCCCATCTGCTGCACTCCCTCCCTGGCGTCTGTGGATGCTGGCACCAGGGGTACTCACCACTCCATCGCATAGCTGTCCATTCAGGGAGGCCCAGGATGCTACTGGATATCAATAGCCACAACATGGCAGCATACATAGGAAGCATGGATGGCACACCGCCCCATTCAAGGCAATGCAGAGAACTGTGAGCCGAACCAAATGTGAGTAAGGGAAAGCTCTGCTAGAGCCTATATGCACCTGGGGTGGTTGCTTTTCCTCAAGGGATAGATGGGTCCCATAACAGGATAATCTGGAGGTTAATCCTAGGACAAGCCCAGGCATGCAATCCCCCCAGGTGCACTGTCCCTGATTCACGGGGGAGCATACACTGGGAGGCCCCTGCAACTAGCACGCAGGCCTATGGACAAAATAACAAATGGTTATAATGCTCCTGTTAGGCCGGAGGAAACACAATAAACTGAGGTGGTGGGGCAGTACCGCCCCTTTTATTTTTTTTAACAATGAGTTTGAGATTTTCATAATAACAAAGACAAGAACACAAACACATAGAAGACAATGTCCAATTGTAGATGTGGACACTATTAATATGTGAAAGGCAGGACATAAATCGTACAGCATTACAACAGGTGTCATGGACAGCAGGTGAAATACACAGTTCGTAGGATCAGAATATGGATACCTTGCAGTAACGAACAGCTGATGTATCCAGAAACATAACATTCTTACATGGGGAGAGGCTTGGGAAGGTCTTGGTGATATGGAAAGGATGAACAGTGTGGGGGGAGGGATACGGTTTGCCATATAACTCAAGGAAAAACGTGGACACTGAGGGAGACCACCTTGGAGTTGGAACTCGTGGAGAGCATCTCAGTCAAAGAAGTAATGGTATGCTAGTTTGAATCACATAATACGAGTCAAGCATCTGGTGTCTGCTAACCAGCAGGCCCAGCGTGAAGTGAAAACATGAAGTTTACAATTAGCTTTGGCACATAAAAATTCAAAATGTGCGTGTGTGTTCAATATTTGTATGACCGTGTGTAAGGAAGGGGGTTCCGGTCGTTTCCACGCTCTCGCAAAAGCGAGGCGAGCCGCTATAAGGACATGAGACACTATAGTTCTGGAGACTGAAGGCAATTCATCCAGACCTACCCGCAACAAGGCAAGTTGTGGGGAAACTCTGCAGGGGAGCTGAGTAATTGCGGAGATAAAAGGTAAAAACCACAGACCAAAAAGGGCTAAGTGAGGGGCAAGACCACCAAACATGCGTCAAAGACCCCGCAATGCCACAGTTCCGCCAGCAGTGTGGTGAGGAGGAGGAGTACATTTTTGCCAACTTCTGTGGCATAAAGTACCATTTATGCAATAGTTTCTGTTGGGATTCCCAGTGACTCAGGCATTGCAATGTTTTCAATGGCCATGAGACCGCATTGTACCATTTTTCTAGAGAGAGGGAAAAATTTAGTTCAGTTTCCCACCACTTCATAGAGGGTTACTTATCAATAGTTTTCAGTTCGCTAAGTATATCATAAAAAAAGGAAATCCCTTTCCTGGATGGGGACCATAGAAATGTATACACCTCCTAATAACCGTACTAACTCATACAGAATCTGATTCTGAGGTATTTGTAGAAGTCCCGAACTGGGAGAGAGTATTTCTGACATAGTATCTCAAATGGAAGCAGGAGGTCGTTAGCATACAAATCAGTCACATGCGAGTTTTGCCCAATTGGACAAGTGCATGTCTTGTAGGATAAGATCAAGAGTTGGTAATGGTATTAATTTAAGGATCGATTTGTTATGAGATTGAGGCCGAGAATCTAGGGCATGCCAGACCCGTAAGGTTGCGGTCACTGTGTCCAGAAAAGATTTAGAAGGGGTGCTGTTTAATAGGAAAGAGCATAACAGAAGTTTCAGATCCGTGGTTAAGGAATCTCGTTTTATGTGGGACCATAATTTGTCAGGATGGGGAGAGCACCAAAACTTAGTCTGGTCCAGTAGGTTGGCTTTATAGTATCTGGCGATGTCAGGAGCACCCATGCCTGCATAGACTTTGGGAGTGTAAAGGTTTGATCTTGAAATTCTATGCCTGTTCCCATTCGATATAAAAGGTGTCAATAATGCTCTGGAGTTTCCTTAAGTGGGAGGGCAAAAGGGGTATGGGGAGAGCCCGAAACAAATATAAAATGTGCGAAAGAATGAACATTTTGACAAAATTAATCCTGCCCGCCCATGACACAGTGGATCGATTCAACTCCTTGCAAAGGTCCGATATCTTGAGCAGGAGTGGGGTATAATTAAGATTAAAGGAGGTTAGAACTAGGGGCCGTCAGGGGAGCCCAGGAGAATGAGGAGATGGAGCTAATAATATGTTTAGTAGTAGACGTAGGGACGTTGATGGCCAGCATTTGGGATTTGGAGTGATTGATTTTAAAAGGAAGTTTTGCTAAATCTCATAAGGATCTCTTGAACTGCTGGGAGTGAACGTACAGGATCAGTCATAGAGATTATTACATCGTCTGCAGACAGCCCAATTTTGTGCATGCACCTGCCCATAGAGACTCCACTGATGGTGGGGCTGTCATTCTGAATGTCGTCAATACGTAATTTTGAATGTCGTCGATACAGCCTTTAGGTATTCCCAATGCACCCTATCGAAGGCCTTCTCTGCATCCAGGCAGAGGAGCAGAGAAGGTATTGTATCTACTGCAATACACAGAATGTTCTGTGTATTGCAGTAGATCAACTATGTGCCTGGTGCCATCTGGAACCTGCCGACTGTAGACAAAGCCGACTTGGTCTGGGTGGATTAGGTCAGGGAGGACCCGCAGGAGGCGATTAGCAATAAGTTTTGCTTAAATCTTAACATCTGTGTTTAGTAATGAGATCGGATGAAAGTTAGCAGGGTCGTCCGTAGGTTTAGGGATCGTGATAATTGCGGCTTCCAGGGATTCCCTAGGAAAGGATCACGTGGCTGCAGCCTCATTAGCAATAGTACATAAATGTGGGGTCAAGGCGGAGGAGAACGTTTTATAGTATTCGGCGCTGTAGCAATGAGGACCAGGGGCCTTATGTAGGGGCAGATCAGAAATGACCTTAAGGACTTCCTTTACCTCAAACGGGGATTGCAACTTTTGAGAGAAGTCCTCCGACAAAGAGGGAGCTCTACCGAATTTAATACGTTTTGAATGTCAATGGTGGATAGAGGAGGGGAGGTCGATGAGTCTTTCAAGTAATATAAGGAGTAGTAGAATTTACTTAACTGATTAGCTATATCCAGAGGGTTAGAGAGTCTCTTGCCTGTGAGGTCAGTCATGTAAGGGATTCTAGTAGTCTCCTTTACGTTGTTTAAATTGTTGGGCTATAAATTACCCGGTTTTATTGCCCTGAGAGTAGTATTTTAGCTTAAGTCATTTTATCATAAAGTCGTACTGAGAGGTCAGGTGCAGCCTTAGCTCATGTCTGAGGGAACGCAAGGTGGAGGAAGTGGAGGGATCTGGGACCTTTTTATTAGACAATTCTAGAGTGCGGATGTAGTCCAGAAGTGAGGTCAACGCTACAGTTCGCTTCCGCTTCTCCCTTGCCCACAGCTTAATCAACAGCCCCCTAATAAAGGCCTTATGTGCATTCCACACTACCGTGTGTTTGCTAGCAGAGGAGGTATTGAGTTCAAAGAAAGATCCTATTTCAGTCTGGACCTGCAGTTTATGGTCAGGACGAGAAAGCAAACTAGAATTCAATCTCCACGAAGTGGAGAGGCAGGGGGAGTTGTCAGAAAAGAGTCAAAGCGAGACAGGCGTGTGGTCACACCACGTAATTAGGCCAATGTCAGCTTCGGTGATGAGTTGTCGAGCAAATTTGTCTACTAAAAAACATGTCCAGTGTGGAATAGGAGCCTTGTGTGTGAGAAAAAAAGGTATAGTCTTTCTCACTGCCATGTGGGCATCTCCAGGCATAGTGTAGATCAGCAGACCTGAGGATAGAGGGAAGGGAGCTATTACCTCTCCTATGAGGGTTGGAGGAGTCTAAGGACGGATCAAGGATATCGTTGAAGTCACCACATATAATAAGGTGCCCTTTACACATGGCATCAATTGTACCCAGTACCTTAGAGAGAAATTGATTTTGATTGGTGTTTGGTGCATACAAACATTGACTAAGGTGAGGATGCGGTTTGTTAATCATGGCCACCACAACAATAAACCTGCCATCCGGGGCTATCAGAAGGTCATGTTGTTGAAAGGCGACTGATGCCCTGACAGTTATCATAACTCCTTTTTTTTTTTTTTCTGAATGGGCCCGCCCCTTTTAATTGTGGATCATGCGTTTCTTGTTTTAGGTGGGTGGATCCTCTCTCAGGTGCTGCCCTGGAAGATGACTTGGTGGAAAAAAAAGAAGACTTAAAGAAGCACCCCGGGCATAAATATTCTTAACCCTCACAGTGGGGCTATCCCCGCACTGCAAGGGTTAAGTGCTCATTTTCGTTTAGGGAACTAAAAAAAACCACAAAGATATACTTATCCTGAATGTTGAGCCTGGCTGGCTGCTAGACTGGTCCCTGCAGTCTACAATCTCACATTTAGTTTGCTAATTTGTATTGAGATTATAGTCCATCATAAGAGTGAGCTCGAAGCAGTGACTACTTTACAACACAAACAGGGACCATGGGGAACAAAAGTAGCCACAGAAGAAAGGACAGTGTCAGCACCAATTCAGAGATGATTTGAGCATCTACAGCTGAGTGATACACATGAGATACAGTTTTGTGTCATAATGTGTGTTTCATCAATATCAAAAATTGTCTGGTTGCAAAAAGGTTTAAAGAACAGGATTTTTTAAAATTAACCCTTGCAGTGGGGCTACCCTTGTGTCTAGGTTAAAAAAAAAAAGTTATACTCACAAAAAACCCAGAGCCTGCTTCTTCTTAGACTGGACCGGAAGGACGTTCCAACCTCTCTCCCCCACCTCTGCAGCGGTTTGAGGTCCCCTGTAAATCATAGTCTATACACAGTGTATAGATGTGAGGATGATGAGGAAGATTGCAATGTTGCAGTGTGGGGCAGAGAGACTGGAGGGAGAGATGTGACAGCTGGCCGGCTTGGAGCTTCGGGTGGGTAGAACCCCACTGCAAGGGTTAGTAGAAAAAACTTCCTGGAGTTCTTCTTTAAGTACAAAGTGGAATCTTATTAGAAAATGTATTTAATAATACCACAACAAATTCCCTTTAAATGTTCAGTTCACCCAATATGTATATATTTCAGTTTTGATAGATTTGTTTTTTTCATCTGTCAAGCATTCTGATAACAAAATCTCTGTTACTGAATTCCCAAGTCCAAACACTACTGCGCTTAAAAAAAATTAAAATAAAATAAAAAATGATGGCATATGCAACCAAGACAAGTGACAACATCTGAAACGAAGAGTAAACAGCCACAACCAAAGTGAGTACTAAAACAGCAAGAAAATATGTCTGGAAGATCTTGACTGATTTCACTAGGCTCCACCTGTAATATTTATCACTTTTTGTACTTTTTTTTTTAACAAATATTATAGTAGTTGGGATGTGGACAAAATAATGTTGAATGTGGGAGGATAGCCATGTCTTAAATGGCCAAAGGAGTAACCTCAACAGAACAGACTGCCCTTTTTAAAAAGCTATTGCAATGCAATAAGGCTTAGTCATAAAACTGAGACATTGTGGAATAAAATTGTGCATGAGCCACACTGTGCTTCGGTTCAGTTCAAAGACAGGCGAAATTAAAATAAAACATTACCTGGGAGAAGAAGGCTGGTGTTAGAGATGCTGTGGTTAGTGAAGGGCTGAGGATACCCAAGGGGTTAGAATCACTTGTGGTGATTACCAATGTGGGAGTCAACTCTAGCTCTTTAGGTTTTTTAGATTTTCCAGTCTTCATATCTAGCACATAGCGTTCAGGTTCATGCTCAGCTTCCAGATCAGGTTCAAAATCATGTTCAGATTCTGGATGAGTTTGAGGCTCAGGTTCTGCCTCCTGCAGTTTTGGTTCCTGAACAGTCATTGTTACTTCACTCGGAAAATCAAGGGACTCTGAAGTTACTGATTCCAAATCTGTGTCGACGGTCATATCCTGATTAGAAGTCAAAGCTGGTGATAAAGTTCCAGAAGGCACCAGAATGGGTGAGATGCAAGTGGTTGGAGGCGGAAGACAGGAGTCAATGGTTATGTCTGGAGGAGGATCTGCAGGTTTGTTTCGAGGTTCTGGGGGCTGGGGAGGATCTGGTGGGACAACAGGTGTAGGCTCTGGATTTCTGCCTGGTGTTGTCACAAACTTAATCACTGAGGTTGGTGGCTCTAAGGCTACTTTCTTCTCTGTTAAAGTTTCCACAGCTACAGGTCTGAAAAGCTTTACACCAGCTGTGTTCAGTGAGTTAAGTGTAAACGATGTATACAGACCAGAGTGAATGTAATCGTTACGTCCTGACGATTTAGCAGGAGGATATGGCAGTCGCTCCTTGTTACAATTTTCTTTGTCTCGCAAAACACAGGTGTTGGCAGCATCAGATGAGTTCCCATCCATTTCTTCTCCTCTGCCCAAAGCCAGTGGATCCATAGTAAGAATGTCCGGGTATGAGACGAACTTATAAACAAACTTTTGCCCATTTACTTTTTTGATAATGTTCTGAAGAAAAGAAATATGATTAACAACATATTTCTCCATTTATTAAAATAACACAGAAACATTTAGTAAACTCCAGCAAGTCACAGTGAAGTACCCAAATATTTCAGATCATTAACTGTAGCCACTGCATTAGCCATATTACACTACATCCTTCACATATACAGGTGAAACTCGAATAATTAGAATATCGTGCAAAGTTAATTTATTTCACTAATGCAACTTAAAAGGTGAAACTAATATACGAGATAGACTCATTACATGCAAAGCAAGATAGTTCAAGCTGTGATTTGTCATAATTGTGATGATTATGGCTTACAGCTCATGAAAACCCCAAGAACCCCAAATCCACAATCTCAAAAAAGTAGATTATTACATGCAAACAATAAAACAAGGATTGTACATAGAACAATATCAGACCTCTGAAAAGTACAAGCATGCATATGTACTCAGTACTTGGTTTGGGCCCCTTTTGCAGCACTTACTGCAATTACTTTTGCACGATATTCTAATTATTCGAGTTTCACCTGTAATATAGCAATAGAATGTTGTGGGCTCTGCACATTTTCCAAAAGTGCAGACTCAGAACTTGTGACATAACTAGAAGGGTGCTGATCCCAGGAAAAGTTAAAGTGGGACTCCAGCCATAACTTTCATTTTGAAAAAAACTCAAATTTTTATTAGCTTCCCATTTCCCTCACTTTCTGTCAACGTTATAATGGAAACAAAAGAACTTCTCTTCAAAAGGACATAGACACCAACATTTTAAGTAGTGTGAGGAAGGGTTTGAACCTCTGTTATTCTTTCTGTACCCTGTTGGGGCATGGGGATACTCACTTCCTCTCAATAATCACATGACAAAGGTTTGAGAAAATCTCCCTAAAAGAAGAATAAATAGCAAATCACATGCCGGAATGGAGGACTTTATGACCGTGAAATGTTAGGACTTTTAAAGTTTGCTGGATGATGCACAAACTCATGTGGATTTCAGTCAAGATCTAAGTAAACTTTTAGTATTTTCCAACTAACAAACATATGAATCAAAGAATTCTAAGGTCAGCTATATCTTATGTTAACACGCAAGTTCTGACGTGCATAGTGCAAAGTCTGGCAGGTCTATAATATAAACACATTTCAAGAGACTTCTGCATGCTGTAGCATGAACCAATGGTGTGAAAGTGGATAATGTGAATGTGCATAGTGTATCACAGTGTTCATTTAGACACTTTGGTTTCTAAGGAACAATAGGCATTTACTTTTCAGACAACCTGTCTGGTATTGTCCTGGAAATATATCTCATGTCTTGGTAAATTCATGCAATGCTAAGGAATAGAATTTTAGGTTTCACCTGATGGCTGCTTCTGAAACTGCAAGTTTCTTTTATACAGCAAGTAGCCTATTCCTAAAGACCACTTCTGCCTATATTTATTTTATGCCTTTTCAGTGAATAGGAGTTCCCATACAGAGGCTGAAGCCAAAGAAAATTAGCGTCTCCAGGGCAAAGCTGCTATGCCACTGATTGATGTCCGCAAATGGGTATGGTTTAAAAACCTGTACGTAACAGTTTTCTTAATATGTGCTAGAGTTTCACAAGCAGCACCTAACATAGAAGACCCTTCAAACATAGTATTAATAACCCTGAAAAGAATAGAACTCCACGATTAGATGATATGTGTACTCTTTACCTTTACATAATAGTAGCGTAGTGCCCTGCTCAGTTTGTCATAGTTCATACTTGGCTTGTTCTTGCGCACACCCCAAAGCCGGGCCACTTCCTCAGCCTGCAGAAGTTTAAACTCCCCATCGTTTGACGTCCAACATATAAGTTTGTTGTGGTGAGGTTCCTGAAGAAGCTGAAGTAGAAACTGCCACAGAGTAACCGCGCTATCCATTATTATACTCTGGAGGGGAAAAAAATAGCCACACCTAAATTACATTTTTCATCTACACACAGCAGACATAATTCAACTGAACCAATTTTGTCAATGTCACTTAAAGCGGTCCTTTACCCATATCTTTAAAATAACAAACACACCTTTAAAAATGTTTAGTAAATGACCTCTACAAACACATACTACTAGATAATTGCAGGCTTTGTATTCTCTGCATACCTTATTTCTCTTTTACTTCCCAGTCTTCTAGCACTGGCCATGTTAACTAAGGGCAGATTACTAGCTGCTAGATTTACTTATTTGAACTCTGGCACATGTGACTAGACATGTGACCATGCACATAATCTCAGGGGAGGAAAATGCCTTTCCCTGAGATCTAATGAGATTACAGATGAGATTTCCCAGCAATGCTCTGCTGCTGTAACCTTCCCAAGATGCAACGCTTTGGCCCTTACATAATTTCTTCCAGAACTGGACCAGGAAGTAGTTACATAGTTAGTCAGGTTGAAAAAAGACATATGTCCATCGAGTTCAAAATATAGAGATATGAGGGAACAAAGAAATAAATAAAAAATATTCAATATCCAGTAATATTCTGTGCATTTAGGAATACATCCAGATTTTTTTTTAAACAATCAACTGAGCTAGCTAGAACTAGTTCAAGTCTATTCCACATTTTACAGCTCTAACTCTTTCTGTATGCAAAAGGTTAAACCTCCTTTCCTCCAGACGCAGAGAGGCCCCTTGTCCTTTGCAGTGACCTTAAAGTGAATAATTTGGGACCAATCTCACTATATGGACCATTTATGTCTTTATACATAGTGATCCATGTCCCCCCTTAATCGCCTCTTCTCAGGAGAGAACAAATTAAGGTCAGCTAATCTTCCCTCATAGCTGAGCTCCTCCATGCCTCTTATGAGTTTAGTTGCCCTTTTCTGCACTGTCTCCAGTTCCACAAGATCCTTTTTTTGTGAGCTGGTGCCCAAAACCAGGGTGGATAAAAATCGATAATGTTTTAAAAAAAAAAAAAAAATTGGATTTTTATCAAACTTATTTTAATAAAATGCTTTTGGAGTAAAAATCTCTGCAAGCTGAGATAACATGCACTGCATTGATGCATTCACACAATTTCACAGTAAGTAACCATGAGATAAATCATAAAACAAAAGTTCAGGAATATTCCTTTATCCCATTGTTTTGCAAATCTTTGTGAAAAACCAATGTAAAAATGAAAGTGAAACCTTCTAAGCAGCTTATAAACCTTGTGATCTTTCTGCACATAGCTTGAAAGTGCTTTATTCCTCCCTTGAGAAGCAAAATGGCAGCAGGCCATAAAAGAGACTCAGTTTGGGAATATTTTAATGAAGTTCCTCTACCTATAGGTAAAGCAGGTATGCATGCAAAATGCAAGCAATGCAACAAAGAGATGCAAGGCCTGGTGGCCCAAATGGAACATCATGAGAAGTGCTGTGATGAAAGGACCATGTTTGAAGAGGTAGGACCTTTAGGTTGGCAAACTGTTTTTCTTTCACCATATTTTTTAGACTGCCATGAAGTATTGTTATGCTAAAGCAAGAATGTATATCTGCTATTGTTACTGCATTTTTATACAGTTGCCAAAAAAAGAAATAATGAGTTGAAATATGCAAATATTCCTTTTTAGGCTGTACTGTGTGTGAATACAATGAGAAATTCACAATAAGCATACATGGTTTAAATAATAAAATAACAGCATTGACTTTTTTGTTTAGGTGAAACCATAATCAACATAAAAGATTCTGGAAACTATCCACTTTCTAAATCGTCATCCTCTTGTTCTACAGTTTCAGAGTTATCTCTCCAGGATAGTGCATCAGTCACATCAGTGCATCAGTCACATCATTTACACATATCCGCAATATATCACCTAAAAGAAAGAAACCATCTGGAACCACCACCATAGATACGTTTGTGAAAAAACCCCAGCAGATTAGAAAAAGAGAGTTAATTGATGAAAAAATTGCTAAGTTTGTTTATGCAACAAACTCTTCTTTTCATCTGCTTGAAAACCCACACTTTGTTAATATAATTCAGTCACTGAGAGCAGGATATAGTCCACCAAGTAGATTAGATGTTGCAGGGAAACTGCTGGATACAGTATATGATAAAGAAATTATGCAATGTGCAACAAGTGTAGAAGGTAACATTTTTAACCTAAGTTAAAGTTAAATGATTCTATTGTATGTGCTTGTATAACAACAGAAGAAGGGAATGTATTCCTTACACAAACGATTGATACTTCAGGAAATGTACACACAGCAGCATACTTCGAAGAAATAGCAGCAAAAGTTATGATAACGTGAAAAAAAATTCAAATCAAGTACGCAGTTTGGTCACAGTTCACAGACAATGCTGCAAATGTGTCCAAAATGAGAAGAAATTTAGAACATGAAGAAACTACCAAGCTAATAACATATGGTTGTAGCGCTCATTTGATGCACCTCCTAGCCAAAGATTTCTGTGTCCCAGAAATAAAGAGTAATGTTGTTGAAATTGCTAAATACTTCCATAATCATTTTGCTACAAGTACTTGTCAAAATGCCCCGATACACAGCGCCGAAGCTCGCGCCATGTTTTTCTTTTCTTTACTGACCTTGCCGAGTGTCGCGTCACTGCTGCTCCGGTGGGCGGCGCTCCAGGTGCCAGAGAACAGCGGCAAGTCAGCGCTGGTCCGGTGGGAGGAGCTCCAGGTGGGGGTCCTAATTTAGCTGCCCGGCACCTCTGGGCAGTCCCCGGCCTGCTAAATTAGGACCCCACCTGGAGCTCCTCCCACCAGACCAGCGCTGACTCGTCGCTGCTCTCCTGCACAGCGCCGCACATCGTGAGCAGTGAGTGAGGCAAGGGGGATCCCTATTAAGCAGAGGATAATTGTAAATCTATTGTCTGCAGTGTATACGCTATATTGTAAATCTATTGTCTGCAGTGTATACGCTATATGTAGTACATATAGCGTACACACTGCTGACAATAGATTTACAATTATCCTCTGCTAATATCAATGGATTAAATGATCCATAGTACATAACATGTAGTTGTACTACGGATCATGTAACCTATTCATGTTAGCAGTGCAGAATTGTAAATCTATTGCTGCAGTGTATTCTATATGCACTGTACATGTACAGTACACATTCCCAATTCACTGCAGCAATAGATTTACAATTCTCTCCTGCTAACATGGAAAAAAAGTTTAAATGATCCGTAGTACAGCTACATGTTATGTACATATTATGTACTATGGATCAGAATTGAACCTATTCATGTTAGCAGGGGATATTTGTAACTAATACTGCAGTGTACTGGACGTGTGTGCTGTATATGTACTACGGATCATGATTTAACCTATTCATGTTAGCAGGGGAGAATTGAGAGCGCCTCCCACAAGCTGAGCACCGAGACGCGATGCAGCTATCCTGCCCAGCGCCGACTACAAGAGGCACAGCGTGAGGCAACAGGGATCGGAGTGAAACTGTGAGTGAGGGAAGCTGGGACAGGGCTGGCTGTAAATCTATTGCTATAGTGTACTATAAGTGTGTACTGTATATGTAGTACATATACAGCACACACCTCCACTACAGCAAATAGATTTTTCTGTTTTTGAAGCTTTAAAACAAAATCCAGAAAAATTGTTTTATTACTGATGCTGTTGAAATTTGGAAGGAACGAAGTGAGCACAAACAGAACTACACAAACAGAAATTACAAGATTTAAAAAAGCGAATGGGACAAGCACGATCTCCAGCTCATTTTCTCCCAAACATTGTCAATATCCGGTACCAAGGGAAAACCCTAATTGCTGAAGAAGAGGAGTTAGCCATGACATAGGTATCCAGCAATCATCCATCTCTGCTGCCAACTATAATGAACTTCAGAGCCAAGGAGGAACCATTCACGAAATATATGTTTGCTGATGAGGTTTTAAAGAAAGTTTCACCAGTGAAAGTCTGTGTCTCTTAAAGGAGAATATGGGGTTAAGTCTTTTCCCCATAGTTATCCTTAGGGTAACGGGAGGACACAAACTAGCGTCCTCCCGTCACCCTAAGCTCAGTATACCGCGAGCTGTAGCTCACGGTATACTGAGACGCCGCAGTATACCGCGAGCTGCTGCTCGCGGTATACTGAGACGCTGCAGCTGAAGCGGATCCCGACAATTGTGCCGGGATCCGCCCAGCTGTGTGAGCCACAGCTGGCTCTGCCTATTTAGGAGGCAGAGCCAGCTGTACACGCCCCCTCCCCCGTCCGTTCCGCCCGTCAGCGCTGGCGGATCGGAGCGGGGGAGGGGGGAATCCAGCCCCTCCCCTGTCACGGCACAGAGCCGTGACAGGATCGAGAGGTGAGCGAACCCGGTATGTGTTCGCTCACCTCCCGATCTACTGAGCCAACCTGTGACAGTCTCATTGTCACAGGTCGGCTAGAACTATGAGGTGAGTGGAAAGCACTCACCTCATAGTTCTCTTTTAAGCACTTGGATTCAGAAATTGTTCAAGTAATGATTTCACTTTTAACTGCAGTTGCCTCTTCTGCTGGGTTTGCAAGAACATTCTCTTCCTTTGGACTTGTTCACTCTAAATTGAGAAATCGTCTAGGGCCTGATAAAGCAGGAAAGCTTGTTTTTCTTTTCCAGATCATGAACAAACAAGAGAACGAAGATGAAAATGAGTGAGCTGCAGCAGACCGTGTTTGAAGGTTTTGTTTATGTGGACCCAGCTGATATATTAAGTTATTTTTATTGTTTTTATTAAAAGATATTTTGTTTATGCACTGCAGTTACTAACATTGATGTTTAAGCAAATACAAGAATATGTAACATAATATTTTTATTAAATTTGAGTAGTTCAACTATGTGCGATTAACCTATTACCTAAAATCATTTCCGATATCGCTTTTTTACTAACCTGACAGCTTATTATTCTAAAATATGAAACCTTCATTTTGATGAAGCAAGAATGAGTCCTTACATTTAAACAGCACTTAGCAGGCATCCACTCACCTGCTGCCTGCCATGTCCCTCACCTTGTTGTGTCACTGCTGCATTACCAGCCGTCCTATTAAAGTGAATGGGACTGTCGGTGAGTCAAAAGTGGGTCAGAGATGACAGTTGCGCTTTAAAAATTATTATTTAAATTGAGTTGATTTAAACCAAGCCTTTTTACTAGTGAGTTAAATCAGGATTTAAAAATCGACTTGATTTAAAATCAAATCCACCCTGCCCAAAACTGAATTGCATATTCCACATGAGGTCTTACTAATGCTTTGTACAGGGGCAGGATTATGTCTCTCTCTCCCTGGAGTCTAGGGCTGCAACAACTAATCGACATAATCGATTATTGAAAAAGTTGTCAACTTTTTCAATCATCGATTAATCGGCTTCCGATTGGTTGGCCCTGTTCACGGCTCCACACATGCTGCGCACCACACCTTCTCCCCACCTCACGCTCGGCGCTGCCAGACCCGCCCGGCCGCATTCACGCTCCACACGCCGCACCTCCTCCCCACCGCCCGCCTACATCCACGATCGGCACAGGGACGTGGGGAGAAGAAGTAAGGTGTGGGCGGATGGCAGCCGCCGATAGACAGGCCCGATCTCAGAAACAAGTTGCTGGAAGACTGCTCAGGTAAGCCTGCACTTTCCCCCCACATGGTGCTCTATAATGTATTGCTGGGATAGTGGGATTAGTATGCCTCTATAGCTGATGGTACATTGTGCTGTACTGTATATTATACAGAGCAATGTACCATCAGCTATAGAGGACTACAAATCCCAGCAATACATTGGAAACTGTATGTATAATGTATTGCTGGGATTTGTTGTATTCCTATATAGCTGGTGGTATTCTGCATTGCGCTGTATAGAGGTCTACAAATCCCAGCAATAATACATTATACAGCGCAAAGCAGAATACCACCAGTTATAGAGGAGTACAACAAATCCCAGCAATAATACATTATACAGTGGTGCAATGCTGAATACCACAAGCTATAAAAGGACTACAAAACCCAGCAATAGTACATTATACAGCGCAATACATCTAAACTGTGCATGCACCTGCCCCAAGATCCTTTGCGGCAGCCCGAGAAATTTTCAGATGTTCGGACGGGATCGTGCGGCGGACACAGGCAAGTATTAACTCTTTGAAAACGTTTTGCTTATATCTACTGCTTGCTAGTTCACCCATATGTTGTGGCTTTTGTTCTTTCTTTTGGGTGGATTTGCTGTCTGGATCTAGCGGCAAATACACTTTAACCCTTCCGTCTTTCGTTTTTTCTTTACCCCTTAATGGCTCTTTAATCTCCTCTTGTCGAATGTACATAGGCTTAATTCCAAATTTAAGCAGGTTTTGATTTTTCGTTTTATACAGACCCACAACCCTCATGTCTGTATCCTACAAGAAACCCACCTGGTGGGTGGTAGAGTGCTCAGTCTGAAAAGGGCATGGGGGGGCGCTATTATCACGCTACCTACTCTACATATGCAAGGGGGGTAAACATTCTGGTGCACAAATCCTTAGCTTTTCTTGCTGCTGGACCGCAAGCTGGACCCAGGGGATAGATATGTTATATGTCATGCGGTTATTGAAAATGTCAATGTGGTTCTTGTGGGCCTGTATCTGCCCCCGCCTGCTGATGTCTCTGTCCTGCATTCCCCGATTCCTGTGCTGGCAGCCTATCAGACAGAGAAGATCGTTATTGCAGGAGATTTTAATCTGACTCCTTGCCCTTCCCTGGAATGACTTCATCCATCCACGGGTCAGTCTTTTGATCTGTCTGGGAGTGCAGCGGGATATGGTTTCACGGATGCATGGCGTTGGAGAAACCCTACCTTGCGAGCATTTACTTGTTA
Source organism: Nanorana parkeri (assembly GCF_000935625.1). Classification (NCBI taxonomy): domain Eukaryota; kingdom Metazoa; phylum Chordata; class Amphibia; order Anura; family Dicroglossidae; genus Nanorana; species Nanorana parkeri. The sequence continues at coordinate 720,072 of NW_017306778.1, read as the reverse complement.
CTCTGCCACTCATCAATCGCTATCTTGCATTGATGTCATTTTTGTCACCGACTCTCTTCTGCCCAAGGTTGGGGACGTGTCTCTTCTTCCCAGGGTATATCTGACCATTGTCCAGTCCTCCTTAAACTCTCCCCAACTAGTTCCGACTCTGGAGGTTGTCCCGTTTTTGGGTTACGGATGATAGGGTGGTACCCCTAATGGAGGATGAGCTACTTCACTACTGGCTCTCTAACCTGGGCTCGGCTCCTCCTGATGTGATTTGGGATGGTTTTAAGGCTTAGGTACATGGTCACTATCCGACTGTTGTGTCCGGGATCCACAGGCAGCTGTCCTCTCAGCTGCGTGAGGTGGAGTTCAGGGCCCAGGAGCTGGAGTCGACCTTTGTTGATTCCCTGGATTCACTAACCCATTCTAGCCGCCTGCAGGTGGCGCACAGGGAACTCCATTTCCTGTACACTGTGGATACTCGGAAACGATTGCATCATCAATCCCAACGACCCGCACCAATCCCAATGACCCGCACCAGCGCTGGAGAGGCAGCTGAAAACTACACTAAAAAAGATGTTCGGATGATTAAGAGGCATGATTTAAGGTTAGTCCTTACACTAACATTGGGTGGGGGGGAATAGCTTTTAACGTCACTTTAAGCTCTTACTTATTATACCCTAGAGAAACTCTCTATTATTTACCCTGGTGTCAGTGATCGGTGCGGGAGATGCCATTGGGCTAGGGGCACTTTCCTTCACATGAGTGCCCCAGGCTCGGTCGCTTCTGGCTTTGTTACTTGTTTAAATGCTGTAACTGGGTTGGCATTGGGGTTGGACCCTTTATTCTTGTTACTGGGCGTTTAGATTATCTTAACGTTTCCCACCACCAGCGAACCTTCCTGTTCTATGCTGTTTTATGCAAGAAGGGCGGTTCTTCTGAGGTGGAAACTCACTGACCCCCCAACCTTAGGGATGTGGAAGGCTGCGGTTAATAAAGCACTGCCTTTATATAAGCTTACGTAGATGGGTAGAGGATGTCCTGCCAAGTTTGAGAAAATCTGGGCTGATTGGCTTACTGCCCAGAGCATGACTGTACCGGACTAACACTATCTGCTATTTTTACTGTCTCATGCAACCCCCATCCCCTGTTTCCCTCCCCTTTTCCCCTGCTATGATGGCCGATCTCAGTCCCCTCCTTCTTTCCACTCCTTATCCATTTACTGATCACAGGTCATGGATGTCCTCCTGATTCCACTTCCCGAAACTATTGCCTCACTATGCTGGAATTAAGTGCCTATGAATGTATGGTGCCCTAACGGTTTTCTTGTACTGTTATGTTTGTATGTGCTTAAAACTAATACAAACTGTTAAAAAAACAAAAAACTTACAGGTCTGTAATTACTTGGTAAAGACTTTGATCCCTTTGTAAATATAGGCACCACATTAGCCTTGCACCAATCCATCGGTACCAAGCCAGTCATTAGAGAGTCTCTAAAAATTAGATACAATGGCTTTGAAATGATACAGCTCAATTCTTTGAGGACACGTGGGTGTAAGCCATCTGGTCCAAGTGCTTTGTTCACCTTAATTTTGTCCAACTGTTTCTGAACCAGATCAATAGTCATCCATTGTGGTTCAGTAGAGGCTACGGCACTGCTATCCCCATTATGGACTTGCGTTACAGCCTGTTCCTTAGTGTGCACAGAGCAAAAAAAGTATATAATAGATCTGCCCTCTTTTTGTCCCCAGTTACCAACTCTGAGTTACCTTTTAAGGGGCCTACATGCTCAGGCCTGATTTTTTGACTATTAATATTTTTAAAGAATTTTTGGGGGTTGGTCTTGCAATCTTCTGCAACCTGCCGTTCATCTTTGCGATCTTTATTTCCTTTTTACATATTTTGTTATATTCTTTGTAGCTTTCAAATGACGACAGTGTTACTTCATTTATATATTTTTTAAACATCCTTTTCTTATTGTTTATGGCTTTTTTAACATTGAACAGGAGCCACATGGGTTTTACTTTTAGCCTTTTAAACTTATTGCTTACTGAAATATATTTTGCCGTATGGTTACGAACAATTGTTTTGAAACATTCTCATTTTTGTTCTGTGTTTTTTGATGAAAATATTCCCTCCCAGTCTAAGTCTTCAGGAGCAGCCTTCAACAAGGGAAAATTTGCTCTCCTGAAGTCTAGGCCTCGTTCACACCAGATGCAGTGCGTTCCGGCCAGATTCTGGCTAGAACGCACTGCATCGCATTGCGGCCGGTTCACTTTTTAGTGGGGCAGGAGGGAGCGCGATGGGCCATGGATTGAAATGGCACCGAAGCCACGCCCTCCGGCCACAATGCGATCGGGCCGGAAGGGATCGCAAGGCACATTATGCCTGCGGTCTGGGTCAAAATGCTGCAAGCACTATTTTGATCGAACCGCACGCATAATATGCCTTGCGATCCCATGCGGCCGATCGCATTGTGGTCACTTTTTTATGGGGCAGGAGGGGGTGTGGCGGTCCATTGAAGTGAATGGCACAGTAGCCACGCCCCCTCCTGCCCTATAAAAAAGTTAGCCGACCGCAATGCGAGGCAGTGCGTTCTGGCCAGAATTGGGCAGGAACGCACTGCATCTGGTGTGAATGAGGCCTAAGTGTTCTTATTTTTCCAGTATGTGCATGTTGTTTACAACTTAAAGTGACATTAAACCCTCAGATTTTTTTAACATAAACCAATACTGTAATGTGTGCCTTACTGTAATCCATGGTTGTTTCCCTTCTCTTTGCTGGTCTTCCTTTTAAAACTGTATCTGTTCTCATGCTCTGCAGAACTTCTGTTTTGCAGCAGATTGCCTTGCCTCAGGAATGGATACACAGTGTCTGTGTATCCGTTTGTATAGGCTTGAAACCTGAGCCAGCACTACAGGAAGAGGCCCTGAGCTGAAAAGGGAAGTTCTCCCCCAGCATGAGAAGACATGAGGATTTAAAAGGAAGAGCAGCAAAGAGAAGGGAAACCACCATGGATTACAGTAAGGCACACATTACTGTATTGGTTTATGTTAAAAAATCTGAGGGTTTAATGTCACTTTAAGTTAAATTAAATCATATTATGGTCACTGCTACTCAGATGTTCTTTTATATGGATATTTGTAATAAGCTCTGCATTGTTTAAGATTACCAGATTTAGCAGAGCATAATTTCTAGTTGGGGCTTCTACAAACTGTACCATCAAATTGTCATGCAAAACCTTTATAAATGTGCGCCCTTTTACTGTTCCAGCAATGCCATTACACCAGTCAATGTCAGGATAGTTAAAATCTCCAATTAATACTACTGTCCCTGCCCTTGCAGCCTTTTCTATTTGTTTAAGGAGCTGAGTCTCTATCTCTTAATTAATGCTGGGGGAGCTTTAACAATCTCCAACAATTACCTTTGCGTTATGCATACCAGTATACAACTCCATCCATAACGTCTCAGCACCATCAACACTCACTTTTAGTTCACTTCTCACATAGAGACAAACACCGCCTCCTTTTCATTTTACCCAGTCTCTCCGAAAGAGAGCATAGCCAGGAATATTAACAGCCCAATTATGTCAAGAACCAAGCCAAGATTCAGCAATACCAATTATGTCATAGTTGTCCTCATGCACCAAAGCTTCCAATTCTCCCATTTTGCTGTGCAGACTTCTGGCATTGGCAAGCAAACAATTCAAGCCATTTTTAAATTTTTCACTTGCAATTTCTGTATCTTTTGTTGTAGTACTATAATCTCCAATGTTTGTTTGCAACATGGGAAACTCCTTATCCGGGCAACATCGTGAGGTGCTACAGTGTTCGGGTTTGGCTTGAAGAAAAGGTGGCAACCCTGCAACAAACTATTCCATCAGTCCTCTGAATTATAGAATCCCCTATTACCACAACCTGTCTAGGCCTTCCTGCATTACCCTCACCACCCAGACTAGATGTGCTGCTCTGCCAGCTCTGAGTCTGCCACCCGCACATCTTCACCCAACTTAACAAATTTGTTTGGGTGCACATACACAGAGCTGGCCTTCCTCTTCTGTGACCCCCTGCCACTCCCTCTAGCTACATTAACCCAGCTTCCTACCCGATCATCCTCACTTACCCATCCACCCTCCACAGCAACCCCATTAACTCGGTGATCAGCAGACTCCTCTCAAGGTTGTCAAATCTCCCCAGTGTTGCAATTCGCTCTTCCAGATCTCTAATGTGGGCTTCCAGAAGTGCAACCTGCTCACATCTATCACAGCGGTATTCACCCTGGAGCTGTGGCTCCATTTATGCATACATGTGGCACAGTAAGCACTGAACAAACCCTTCAACCATGCTAACAAACATGATCCCAGTTGCAATGTTTATATAACATTAAAAGATAGTACTTACAGTTCAAACTTCAATTGCTTAAATGCCAATTTGTTAACGCCACTTAGTTTACAGGCACTTTTTCACAAGCCCTGTGTGAACAAGCTCAATGTGAGAGGTGCACTAACTTATAATACACCTGCTTAATGAGACACCTGAGATCAATTAACCCCTCCCACTTACCAAAGAGCTGCAAACCAGAGGAGGAAAAAAACCAAAAACGGATCAGTTTAAAAACTGACAGAAAAGGAAAAAAAGTGTTTTTATATACTAAAAGAGTCTAAAGAAGCAGATACAACAAGTACAGGCAGTCGGAACAGGTACATTTTCCGCCCCTGCCACCAGCTATACAGGACTACAAATTCTAGCAATACTTTATACAACAATGCAGAATACCATCAGCTTTGTATAATGTTGCTGGGATTTGTAGTCCTGTATAGCTGGTGGTATTCAGCATTGCTGTATAATCATTATACAGCAATGCTGAATACCACCAGCCCAGCCATCACCCATACACTCCCCAACCTCACCTAACACATGCAGGCTGCAGCACCTCTTCTCCTGCGTCCTTGGCGGCCCGTGGAGGGGAGGGATCACAGGAGAGGGTCCTCACGACGACCCAAGCGTCAGGATGTGGCTGCCTGGCTGTGCCTGCAGAGTCTCGTATCGGCTCCGCCAGGCTAAACAGTTCTCCTAAATGACAGGCTGTTGCACAGCCACCTGTGTGCATCGGATCCCCACACAGCCGCCGGTGCCGGTACATAAAGTGTCACCGACTTTACTGCAGTTCATTGTGCAACCGCAGTAAAGTAAAGTCTGTGGCACTGAGTGACAGCTGTCTGTAGTTGTGTCACTACACTGTGGGACCTGCGGGTGGCAGAGGCAAGGAGCGGGACTCGGGAGCGGCCCTAATCTCGGGGGGGGGGGGATGGGACGGACAATCGGACCTCGGTTCGTAAGTATGGGCTGTTCTTAAGTCGAGCGTTTGTAAGTCGGGGACTGCCTGTATTCCAAAAACCAAGCACTCAGCACTCAATATATCCCAAAAAGCACAAATCCAATTTTTTTAACGCCACTTAGCTCACGTGCACTTTGTTCCCAAGCTCTGTGTGAGCAAGTAGATGAATTCTATAAGTTTCTATGTAAGTAAATGAAAAAAAAACAAGGTTTAACTAATCAGAGAGCTGGAGCCGGCTATTCTGAAACTCGATGAATAATTGCTTGGACAAAAATGTAAAGAAATACTTTGCTGGGTAATGTGTTTGTTTGATCTGGATTTACTTTTGGAAACAAGTTTGAGAATGTAATACTACTTTAAAGTAAAGGTTACTTTAAACTGTAAACCTCATAATGATAAAACATGTAATTAAGCAGCACAAATTATTTTTAATCATACAATCAGAAAGATGAAACAAACATTAATTCTTATTCAACAAGACAAAGATCAAAATGCAGTAACTTCATCTCTGATGATTCTGTAATCTTCTGAAAACTGACCAGACTTGCACATCACTGCTCTTTAAATGGCTTTCTAAATAACTGACTAATAATCATTTAATTATAGTAGTAAAAAGATAGAACTCCAGGCAAAGGAAAAAAAAAACTTTCAGTTTCATATTTAAAAGGCAAGTTTTTAAACGATACATATTGAAATTACATTCTCTTTTCATTTTCATCTTGTGTTCCCAGATCTCCCTTTGTATATACACATTCTGAGTCATCTTTGAGTGAGTAAACAGTTTGTTAAGTCCAGTGCAGGGAAAATTTAGATAAAAATGAATGGAGTGTTAAAAGATTAGCCTACTTTTTCTGTAATATTCATCTTTAATTCAGAGATTTCCTTCACGGTACTTTTATCTGCCTCTAGATGGCCTCAGTCTGATGGCTAGCGTCATTAAACACATTTCCTCTGAGCCCAGGCCCATGGTGGTGAGAGGTACTCTTTAAGGTGATGCTGGGGGTCCAAAAGACCACCAGTGTCATCTTTACACTCCAAATAAGCGGTTGAAGTGCAGATTGCACTTCAATAGCTTATAGCTGGGCTTCAGGAGCCCGGCACTGACAGCTTAGGACCGGAAGTGATGCAATCTGCATCACTCACAGTCCCATAGACCGGGAAGGGGATCGACGAACAGAAGTTCGTCCATCTCCTCCCCAGCTCCCTGCCGACACCAGAGAAGCCGGTCTAGAGCCCATAGGAGGGGCAACGGAGCCCAGGAAGCACGGCGGGGGTGGCGGGCAGGGGGAAGCGAGTCAGCTTTACAAGTTTAAACAGAGTCCCGCCGCTGTTTAAACAGCCCCGATGCTAGCGACGTACACTGTACATCGTCAGTTGTGAAGGGGTTAATGGGACGGCTGGTGATGCGGCAATTACACAACAAGGTGAGGGACTTGGTGGGCAGCAGGTGAGTGGATTTGCAAAACAATGGGATAAAAGGAATATTCCTGAACTTTGTTTTATGATTTATCTCATGGTTACTTACTGCGAAATTGTGTGAATGCATTGATGCAGTGCATGTTATCTTAGCTTGCAGAGCTTGGATTCATTGAATGAGTTTACCAAAAATTTAAATATTGCAGAATATACAGCCTCATGCTACATAACTAAGCTCCATTTCATGCTGAATAAACGAAATTATTAATGTATCTTAAATAGAAAACTATCTTTAGATAGATTTTTTACTCCAAAAGCATTTTACTAACTACCTCTGGGCCGGCTGTAGTAAAAAAACGGCCGGCCGGGTGCTCTCTAGATGTGAGCGGGCGTCTTTAGATGTCCGCTCAGACACGCCCCCCTCGCGCAAGTGGGAAATGCCCAATATTTAAAAACAGGCAGCGATGCCCGTTAACATACAAGCGATCCGCCTGCTGTAGAGCCGGCGGATCACTTGTACGGGGTAACAATCGGTGCCACCCCCCCCCCCCGGTGGTCC
>NW_017306778.1:697905-711873 GCF_000935625.1 Nanorana parkeri | reverse complement strand
TTATAAAAAAAAAAAAAAAAAAAAAAAAAAAAAGGAAAAAAAATTAAAGTCCCCCCAAAATTTTTAAGTTACACATAAAAAAAATTAAAAAAAAATAAAAAAATTTAAAAGTCCCCACCCATACATACAGGCATGCAAACATGCGTCGGGGGTGCATTGGTGCAAAAAAGACGACTGCGCCCATTACGCCGCACATGTTACATATCGCCGCAAACGTCGGAGTGAGAGCAATAAGTCTAGGGCCATCAATCACTGATAACACTAAACTGATGAGCGGTAAAAGCCAAAAAACTGGGTAATAAGTGTTTCCTAACATAAATGTAAAAAAAAGCTTTTTTTTTTTCAAAATTTTCAGTAATTTTTCCTAATTAATTATAGTAAAAAATAAAACTTGTAGTGGTGATATATTACCACCAAAATAAAGCTCTATCTGTCCCCAAAAAAATGGTATAAAATTCATTTCAGTACAGCGTTGCATGACGGAATAAACGTCAGTCAAAGTATCGCAGCGCTGAACACTGAAAAATGGCCTGGCCAGGAAGGGGGTCTAAACACCTGGTCTTGAAGTGGTTAAAAAAACTTGCGAAAATTATGATTGTGCCGCACATGTTACATATCACCACGAATGTCAGAGTGAGAGTAATAATTCTAGGGCCATCAATGACTGATAACACTAAACTGATGTGTTAAAGGCTTTAAAAACATCGTCTCTGGCCAATTTGGGTTGTGGTAGTTCTTTGCGATTTTGCAGGCGCGACGTGACCCCGTCTTTTATATTTTACCAGAAATTGGGGTGAAAATAAAAAACTTTTAACATTTTCGATTAAATACCACCAAAAGAAAGCTCCATCTGTCCCCCCCAAAAATGGTATATAATTAATTTCAGTACAGCATTGCATGGCTGAATAAACATCAGTCAAATTTTGAAGTGCTGAATACTGAAAAATGGACTGGCCAGGAAGGGGGTTTACCACCCTGGTCTTCAAGTGGTTAAATTGTCTGGGGTTGCTGCTTTGCAGATTGAAAAGTTGATTGTGCTGCAGCCCTTGCTTGCAATCAGCCACACCACTGGTGGAAACACAGAACACATACCAAACCTGTGTTAGTAAGAGGCACTACAACCCCCAGCAACCAACACCCAAAAGGAGGATCACCTCCCAAGGGCCCTGCCCACAGTATGGGGGGTAGGAAGAAGGAGACTTCCAACCTACCTTGTAGCCATTAGTGTCCGCAAATGACACTGCGGAATCAGGCTGCATGGTGCAGCACTGCCAACCAGAGGAAGTCACTTCATGTGCATGACTGCTTGTGGCTCCGTCCCCCACCCACTGCACCCCTTCCCGGGCATCTGTGGATGCTGGCGCCAGGGTGTACTCACCACTCCACCACCGCATAGCTGTCCATTCATAGGCCCAGGATGCTACTGGATATGAATATCCAGAACATGGCAGCATACATAGGAAGCATGGATGGACACCACCCCATTCAAAGCAATGCAGAGGAGAAATCTGAACAGAACCAAAATGTGAGCTAGGCAAAGCTCTGCTACAGCGGATATACACCCGGGGATGATTGCTTTTCCTCAAGGTGGATAAAGGTGCCCATACACTGTGCGATTATCGCACGATAATCGCGGGAAATCCCGCGATCGTACGATAATCGCAAAGTGTATGGTAGACATGCAACCGTTTTTACTGTACGGTCGCACGTCTTTTGTCTAAGGAGCATGCAAGAAAATCAGCCAAAAATCGTACGATTTTCGTTGTTTTTTGCATGATCGTAAGATCAATGCCGCACGCGCACACTGCCCGTTCAGCATTGCAGTCATCGGAAGCCCGCCCCTCAGGGGGGCGGGCTTGCGATGATCGCAAGTACGATCTGCCTGTCCAAGATGGGCAGATCGTACGTTTTTTTAATTACTTTACAACCATCGCAAGACTAAGGCCTTGCGATGGTTGTAAAGTGTATGGCCACCTTAAGAAAGCTCAGGGATAGATGGGGAGGGAGGGTTCCATAATTAGGATAACCTGGAGGTTAATCCTAGGACAAGCCCAAGCATGCAAACCCCCAGGTCCACTGTCCCTGATTTACGGGGGAGCATACACTGGGAGGCTTCTGCAACTAGCACGCAGGCCTATGGGAAAAATAACAAACGGTTACGATGTTTCTGTTAGGCCTGGGGAAACACAATAAACTGGAGGTGGTTGGGCAGCATCGTCGCTTTTATTTTAATTGTGGATGATGTGTTTGCTGTTTTAGGTGGGTGGATCATCTCTCTCGTGTGTGGCCCTGGAAGATGAATTGGGAAAATCCTGTTTTTTTTTATTGTTCATTGGGGGACACAAGATCAGTAGTTATTCCGATACTACCGGGATGTCCAAATGCAGCTCTACTGAGGGATGAGCAACAGCAGACAAAACAGCAACAGGCCCATGTAACACACACAATAAAACTTAAATTATAGGAAGAATTATAGGGAGAGTGAAATACATTCCTCTTAATACTTACAGCCAACTGAAGCAGTCACATGTTGGCTCTATTGATCAAGAACTGAGTGATCACATACCACTGATCGCACAGGTCCCGATCGTCTCCCTGCAGAAAGCAGTGACTGACACCCGCAGGGATTCCCCCCTCCCCTCCCCGAACCTCCAGCACTCATTGGAGGGATATACAGGGGAGGTTGCAATCACAGTTGGCTCAGGCTCTAGAAAGGCAGTGGGGTGGATCCCACCAATATGGTCGGGATCCGTAGGGCCGTCTAGGCTGCAATAGCACACTATATGTTCAGTTTTTGGGTCACAGAAGTACATAGTAAATGTACTTCTGTGACCCTAAAGAGAACTATGGGCAAAAAAGGTTTGGCCATAGTCAGGGCTTGAAACATTTCATAGTGTCTCACCAGTCAGTCAAAAATTTCACCAGTCAGCATGACTGGACTATAGCCTTGCTATTTATGTTAAAAAAGTTTGGGGACAGATAGAGCTTTCTTTTGGAGGTATATAATCACCACGGGGGTATTTTTCTATACTGTATAATTAAAAAAGTACCATAAATGTAAAATTCACTTGCAGGGCGTTTACAGCGCGTCGATCAGCGCTGTAAACCGCCCAAGTGTGAGCCCGGCCTTAATGGCTCTAAAATCATTGCTCTCACTCCGTTTGCGGCAATATGCAACAGGCGCACTTAGGCGCACCTGACGCATATATGCGTGTGTATGTGGGTGGCACAGACTTAAAAAAAATGTTTAAAAAAATAAATGTTATGCTTCTTTATTTTTTTTTATCAATCTTTCATTTTTGTATTACATACAACTCTATTGCAATTACATGAGGGGCTAAGAAGCCCCCTATGGGATAGCCAATTTACATGACAAGTCCTCTTTATGGAGACATCAGGGGTCTCCAAGACCCCTAATGTCACCTAGGGACCTCCAGAGAAGCTGATGAAGCAGAGATCGGCTTCACCAGCTTCTCTAGCTGGAGAGTGACACTGAATGCAGGAAGTGATGCAATATACATCACTTCCTGCATTCGGGGACTGAGAGGAGATCAAAGGGAGTTCGTACACTGAACTCCCTTTGATCTCCTGTCACAGAGCCGTGCCGGTCCCGGCCGCATCAGGCACAGCGGATCTCGGGACCGGCAACGGCAGTGACAGCTGCTGATACAAGCAATCGAGCGTCTCTCGAGACGCTCGATCGCTTGACTGTATAGTTCCCGGCCGGCCGTGTAATTACAACGGCCGGCCCGGGAAGCTGCTCGTCGGGCTCCACTGTCTGCTCGTCACAGACGAGTGGATTTTCGAGCCCTGGCCATAGTGCTCTTTTAAAGAGCTGCCTGAAATAACTTGCGCCAAAAGCTGACATCAGGGGAGGCCTGAACATCAACCTGGTAAAACCTAGAGAACAGAAGACCGAATTGCAGCCTTGCAAATCTAGGAAACGGTTGCCTGATACCTAAAAGCCTTAGGAGGTAGTCATGGACCTAGTAGAGTGCACCTTGACAGGAACAGGTGGAACCTTGTCCTTAAAAGTGTTTTTTTTTTACCCCAAAAAAATTTAAATTCCTCATATATGTTGGGCTATTCACATAGGTCCTGAAAAATGTAATCTTTATTTTTTGCTGTTAAATACCTGTGATCCTGCCAGTTCCCTTTGGCTCCAATTTCAAACTGACAATGCCAAGTAGGGAAGCAGACCCCTACTGGCAGGGTCAGTTTGAGTCCCTGGGATCAATGTTGGGAGTTACAGCATGCCTGTATATCCTACAGGGTCCCGATAAATGCACAGTACCGTGCACTGCACCTACCGGGCATTAACAGTGCAGTAGGAGTGTTGCATTACCATGTATTTGAAGGGCACCCAAACACGCATGCCGCCCACAATGCAATCAATTGCATTACAATTTGCAATATCACAAAACTGTGCATTGCAGTGTGAGGGGGAAAAAAGTAGTACATGCAGTATTGTGGTGCAGTGCATTTCGGCACGATCAATGGCATTGGGGTCAAATGAATGGCAACGCACCTCCCGCACAGAAGATACATTGCGCAGTAACCTGCAATTAATGCACTTAGTCAGATTTGCACCATGCCCCCAGTACAGTGGCTCTTACACACAGCAGGGAATTGCATACCCTGTTTGTTGAATTGCATACCCCGAGTTTGTTTACACAAAACAAAAGGGGCAGGCAGGCAGGTAGGCAGCTGCATTTTTAACTAAGCATTGAGAGATGATCATTCAGGACAGTGGTTCATACTATACTGGCTCATACACAAAGTGGAAAGTACATTCCCTGTCTGTGTCTTGCATCAGTCCGCATAGCGAAAGCCACAGTTATTAAACATTGACTTTCACAGTTTAGTAAAAACTGCAGCCGTCTGCCTGCCTGCCCCTATGTTCTGTGCAAACACACAGAGGGGGGTATGTAATTCCCTGTTGTGTTTAGGGGTCCGCAATGTATAGTGGTTAGCACTAGACATGTGCACCGGCAAATTTGTTTTGTTTCGTTTTGATTCAGATTCTGCGTTATTTCGTTTTTCGGCTCCAAAAGTCAATTAGTTTCGGACGAAATTCGTTAACGGTAGTCTGAATTGTCATTTTGCAGCGAGTTTTCGTCGGGTTCGGACGGTCCTCGTGCGGCGGGACTTTTTTTTATTTCGGCGGGTGTCGTGCTTGACGCTGGATTACATTGATGGAGCCTTTTTTTAAATTAAAAGGAATCGTCAAAAATTGACTGGTTTTTTTTTCAATTCAAGGATTTTTTTCTAAAAGTGTGGTTTCTTTATTTACTTTGAATTTGAACCCTTTAGTGAATGAGTAGGGGTACAAGTACCCCTTACTCATTCACAAAGGGGGGAGGCGGCGGCATCTGGGTGCCCCCTTAAAGGGGTAGCCCGATGCAAATAAGCCCCCTTGCCCGCAGACTCCCACGACCACCGGGTCAGGGTTGTGGGGAAGAGGCCCTTGTCCCCATCGGCATGGGGAAACCCCATGGTAAGGCACAGGGAGGTGGGCGCTCCATTGCCCCCCCCCTGCCAGCCCTATGCGCGGATCAAGGGTCTGGTAGGAATGTTATGGACCCCACATCCCCCCCCCCCTGTTTTTTGGGGCTGGGGTTCCCCCTTAAAATTCCTACCAGACCTAAAGGGCCTGGTATGGATTTCGGGTACGAATGAAACGAAATTCGGAAATTCAGATTTGTTTTAGCTGTAATTCTGAATAGGGATACTTCCGAATTTCGATTCGGAACGAAAATAAATCGCACATGTCTAGTTAGCACCTCTACCTTGCAATGGTTCAAATCCCAGCCAGGTCACCATCTACAAGGAGTTTGTATTGTCTTTCTGTGCTTTCGTGAGTTTCCTCCCACACTCCAAAGACATGCTGGAAGGTTAATTGGCTCCTGTCTAAAAGGTGCCCATACACTGCACGATTCCCGCGATCGTACGAGAATCGTGCAGTGTATGGAAGGCGTGCGACCGTTCCTACTGTACGGTCGCACGACTTTTGTATTTCGAACATGTTGGAAAACCAGACGAGAATCGCACGATTTTCGGCTGGTTTTTAACATGATCGAGAGACAACTGCCGAACGAGCCGTTGTGCGGTGTTGCGATGATCGCAAGTACGAGCTGCCTGTCCAAGATGGGCAGATCGTACGTTTCTTTCATTACTTTACAACCCTCGCAAGACAAAAGTCTTGCGAGGGTTGTATTGTGTATGGGCACCTTTAATTAGCCCCCATATGTATGCGTGTGAGATTGGGGCATAAGGGCCTGTTCACATGAGTTTCAGGTCCTGATCAGGTGCGGATCTGCAGAAGCGGGGGTATGTGTTTTTGCCGCGTTTTTGATGCGTTCCAGTTAAAAAAAAAAAATGTTTTGGTTTTTTTTGTGCTGGAGTGGGCCTGTCAGTATGTTAGATGCAGTGCGTTTTTGACATGTTATGCGTTTCCGGACCGTACAAAATGTGACATGCAGTATTTTTCTGTCGTAACCTGAACGGACTGCGCACGTGAGAACTGTAGCCCATAAAACACATAGGGATGCATTTTTAGTGCAGGAGCGTACGGATCAGGTCAGCACAGAAAACGGACGTCGTGTGAACAGGCCCAGGCCCTGTACGCTACTTGAGACAGGGATGGATGTGAATGTGCACTTTGTAAATAATTGATATTATTATAAATACCAATAATAAATGTAAACAGCCACACCCCTACATGACATTTACTAAATGTAATGTTACAGAAAGCTGTCAGTGACTGCATACATGCAACAGGAGTTGGCCAAGAATACTTTGTGCATTCCACACATAGCCAGCGTATGGTCAAGGACTGGTGACATGCTACAGGAGACAATCATAGACTGGAAACATATAACATGAGACTGCTAAAGATGATGGTCATTACTGCCCCTTTACAAATAAATGCTTCCATGTCTGTGCACTTTGCAGTCCACTTAAAAAATGACTTGTGCCACATTTGATATTTTGATTATAAAAAGGTCACAGGAAGAAAAAACAAACAGTGAAGAAGATTAGACAGCACACAAAAAGTAAGATAATGTAAAAGAAATAAGCCAAACCATGTAACTGCTTAGAAACCACTTTAACTAGTAAAAGCAAATGAGCTGTTTACAAAGGAATTTTCCCTTTACACAGTAAATGAGGTGAGAATTTACTTTGCAAAGAATGCCGGATCATGTGCAGGGAAAATAAAAGAAGAAGAATAATTTAAAAAAAACAAAAACTGTATTTTTGGTTGCAAATGATTGGACGATAGAAGTCAGCAGAGCTTCACCTCCTTCACTAAGCAAAGGGAAAGTTCCCCTGCAATTTGCCTTAAGCAAATCAACCTCAATGTCTGCAGGAGTCCTGGGGACCCCTACAGGCCACACATTAAAGGAGAACTATGAGGTGAGTGCTTTTCACTCACCTCATAGTCCTAGCCGACCTGTGACAATGAGACTGTCACAGGTCGGCTCAGTAGATCGGGAGGTGATCGAACACATACCGGCGTTCGCTCGCCTCTCGATCCTGTCACGGCTCTCTGCCGTGACAGGGGAGGGGCTGGATTCCCCCCTCCCCGCTCCGCCAGCGCTGACTGGCGGAACGGACGGGGCGGGTACAGCTGGCTCTGCCTCTAGATAGGCAGAGCCAGCGGGCAGTCACGCAGCTGGGCGGATCCCGGCATAATTGTCGGGATCCGCTTCAGCTGCGGCGCCTCAGTATACCGCGAGCAGCAGCTTGCGGTATACTGCAGCATCTCAGCGTATACTGAGCCTAGGGTGACGGGAGGACGCTAGTTTTGTGTCCTCCCGTTACCCTAAGGAGAACTATGGGGAAAAGCCTTATCCCCATAGTTCTCCTTTAAGGCCTTGTTCACACCAAGCGCGGAGCAGGTGCAGAGCAGTTGCAGACCGGATCAAAACTGCGTCCAATGTATTCCAATGGTATTTGTTGCTCCAGTTCACATCGCAGCGTGCAGTTCCAGAGCAGGTGAAAAAACTGCCCCCATTTTACCTGCTCTGGATCTGCAAACACATCAAAAAACACATGCAAATGCCTGAAACGCATTGAAAGTCCATGTTTTTTACCAAAAACGGCCCGGAACGCATCAAAAACGCGTCACAACCCACTGCACTGCGTGTGCAGAAACCTGAGCGGATCTGCTCTGCATTTGGTGTGAACAAGCCCTAAATGCTAAAGGGCTGCAGGCTGGGCACCAGGGGATCTTATGCATGGAAATGCCTATATTTTAAAGTAGAACTCTGCCAAAAATATTCTTAACCCTTGCAATGGGGCTACCTCTGCTATCTCATTATTGATTAGTTGGTGTGAATGATGGAGATTAAGAGGGGGGAAGTGTTCTGCAGTTCTCCCAGGATGACAATTCTGCATTTACACAGATACAGTGAGTGAGTGTTGTCACCCTATAGGACAGAAGATACCATGTTTGCCAGTGTACAAGACGCGTTTTGAGACCTTAAAATATCCCCCGAAAATCGGGGGTCGTCTTATACGCCGGGTACATACGGAAGGATACGGTATACTGTATGTAGCTTCGGTAAGGTAAGAGACTGTAATCCAGAGTGTGGCTCGGGGTTACCGCTTATGGTACTGAAAATTAACCTAGAACAACACTCGGGAATACCGCCATGGATGTTAGTGGGTGCATTTAAACATTATTTTGGGCTATACTCGTCTTATACGACGAGTATAGCCCAAAACCAATATTTTAACACAAAAAGTAGGGGGTCGTCTTATACGCCGGCAAATATGGTATGTTGCTGGCAGGATCACGAATTAGAAAATAAACCTAATGCAGCTACCTCATCTAAGCAACACTGCTCCTCCACAGATACAGTACGGTACAGTGGTTGAGCGTTGTCACCCTCACAGGAAGCCTGAAAAAGATAATAAAGGCAGCCATCAACGCTAAACACTGGTAAGCTGCAATATATTAATGAATATGTCAAGCCCAAACTTTTTTCTTTTGGATAGAACTGGGAAGAGTTAAAACTCATGTCTGGTTTTTACTGCTAGCCAGTATCCAGGACTTCATTAAGAGGTTCCCCTTACTTCCTTTCCACTGACAACATTATATCTGACAGACAACATTATATCTGACAGGACGTTGCGGGAACTCTCCAACAAAAAAAATATATATTTTTTTTTAGAAGAGTAGAAGGCTAAATCCCCTTTCAGAATTGTATTCCTGTCTGTGTGCTTGTTACATAATTTCCCTCACTTCCTGTCTGGAGGTTTGCTGTTGTCACCAGAACAGAGAGGAAAAATCTATGTAACAGAGATCCTCAGAGAGCAGTAAAAACAAGAAGCATTCCAATCCTTCTTCACACTATCCAAAACGTAAACACAGGTTTTTGGCTTGACATAGACTTGAAATAGAGCTAGGACAAACTTCATGCCAGTAACAAATGTCCCCAGGACAGGAAGTGAAATGGAAGGCACACATAAAACAATACACCCCTCCAACACAGGTTCTTCAGGCTGTGTGAGCTAGCATTTCACACCCAGAGGTGAGCTCTTTTATTATAGAGGAAATCGAATGGCAGGCAGTGATAAGGTATAGTCAAACACGACAGGCAGCCGACCACCTCAGTGACCGAACCTTTCCATACCGCACAATTTCCCTCCGTCTGTGGACTATCAGCGATAGTTGTGCTAAGTCTCCGTCATTGCCAAAACTCGCACAGAGCCACTTACACTGCCGCTCCTGCCATCCGATCGTCAACCAAGTCGCCCTCTCTGACAGTTCACTCCAGACCCCTTCATCCAATACTCCTGGCCAAAAACATTTAGCGCTTCTGACCCCGGAAGTGCCATGACCTGACAGGACACTTCCGCTTCCGGAGCAAGAGAGCGCTACAGTGCTATGCGTTTAACTCGGTGGGCTGTGTAACATTAGTACAAGTGCCTTGTGCAGGCAGGTTTGGAATCTTTGTGACCACACAGAACTGTCAAGGGAGGCGATAATATTGTTGTGTCGTATAGGAGGGTGCATAAGAAGGACAAAGTATAAACATGATCACTCTGCCATTGGATTAAAGCGCTATTTGAATATAATTTCTGGGCAGACAAAAAAAATACTCTTGCAGTGGGACTAATCCCGGTTTGCAAGTGCTCATTTTTGCCTAGGGGCTGGAGTAAATCAGATTTAGGGTCCGTTCACACCAGGGACTGCACAGAACGCACAGTGGCTGGTGCCCGGTGCCTGATACAGTGCTGATGCCCCTATACCAGCACATTGCACTGTGTACAGTGACATTTTATTCAGTTCTACGGGCACAGCGGGATGCGAGGCAGTTGTTCCACATCGCATTGCGCTGAAAAAATGTAATGCTGGACTGTGCAGCCCCAACACAGTGTGAATGGACCGTTACTTAACCTCCTTGGCGGCATTCCCGAGTGTGGCTCGGGGTTAATTTTCAGTACCATAAGCGGTAACCCCGAGCCACACTCGGGAATACAGCGTAGCGTCTCTTACCTTGTCCACGATCCCCGCTGTGTCCTCCGGTTGGTGTCTTGAGAAGTGCAGGGTCACCGGGTTTGTGTGAGGTCACTGGAAATTGTTTGGTGTCACCGGGGGTGTGCAGGGTCATCGGAGATTGTTGTCACCGGGGATGTGCAGGGTCACCGGAGATTGTATGGTGTCATCGGAGAACTGCGGGGTCACCGGGGATGTGCAGGGTCACCGGAGATTGGTGTCACCAGAGAAGTGCGGGGTCACCGGGGATGTGTGAGGTCACTGGAAATTGTTTGGTGTCACCGGGGATGTGCAGGGTCACCGGAGATTGTATGGTGTCACCGAAGATTATTGTCACCGGGGATGTGCAGGGTCATCGGAGATTGTATGGTGTCACCAGGGATATGCAGGGTCACAGAAGTGTGGTGTCACCGGGGATGTGTGAGGTCACTGGAAATTGGTTGGTGTCACCGGGATGTGCGGGGTCACCGGAGATTATTTGGTGTCACCAGCGATGTGCGGGATCACTGGAAATGGTTTGGTGCCACTGGGGATTTCCGGGTCACTGTGGATGTGCAGGGTCACCGGAGATTGTTTGGTGTCACCGGGGATGTGCGGGGTCACCAGGGATGTGCAGGGTCACCGGTGATTGATTGGTGTCACCGGAGAAGTGCAGCGTCACTGGGGATTATTTGGTTTCACTCCTTTTCCCACAATGCTTTGCTTCTTTAGTGCACAGTGATCCCTCCCCCTGGGCAGTGCAAAGTGACCGGGAGATGTGACTACAGTTGGAGGGAATGAAATCTCGCTCTGGTGTGCTCAGTATACTGTAGATCCCCACAGTCCTCTCCCCTCTTTGCTGTGCTGCCTGGGCCTTGTAGTTCTATGTTGCACTGGCTGGCTCTGTCTCTTGCACAGAGACTCCAACGCCCAATGGTCCCTCCAGCTCCCAGCAGCAGCTCTGCTGTGCTCCTGCAAAGGATATTTCTCAAGGGGACAGCAGCTAAGCAAGGGCTACACTTGCTATATCCACACAGCAGCCATCTTACTAAAGCTGTGGTTCCCAAATCTGTCCTTTATTATAACAATCTGTGCATTATTCCACCTGCTTGTGACCAATGATGTAGCCATTTTTGACTAGAACTATGAACCCACAGTAGTCCTCTTGTGCACTGACATCCATAGTTGATAAACTTGTCCATATAGGAATATTGGTTGGGTTAGGCTCACTACAGGTAGCAAGAATCTCTTTCTAGCAAATACATCTTCTGCTTCACACTGGCAACAGTGTGTTAGAAATAAATAATGTGAACACTTGATTAAACATTTTAAATTTAGCTGAATGTTAAAGGAGAACTATGGGATCAGTGCTTTTCCCCATAGTTCTCCTAAGGGTCACGGGAGGACACAAACTAGCGTCCTCCCGTGACCCAAAGCTCAGTATACCGCGAGCTACAGCTCGCGGTATACTGAGACCGCCGCAATAGGAAGGATCCCGACATTACTGTCGAGATCCACCCAGCTGCGTGATTGACAGCTGGCTCTGCCTACCTAGAGGCAAAGCCAGCTGTACTTGCCTCCTCCCCCGTCAGTTCCGCCAGTCAGCGCTGGAGGATCAGACAGGGGAGGGGGGGATCAGGAATCAGGATCGAGAAGTAAGCAAGCGTCAGTATGTGTTCGCTCACTTCTCGATCTATTGAGCCGACGTGTGACAGTATCATTGTCACACGTCGGCTTAATCTATGAGGCTGAGTGATTTTCACTCACCTCATAGTTCTCCTTTAAGTGCATACAACAGACAAAAATTTCAGTAATCAGAAAAAATATAGTTCTCTTAAAGGACCTTTACCCCTTACACAAAGTACATTAGCGTGCAGCTCTTCATGCTGACATTAAATCATGTTACATTTATTAAACAAACACATTTAGCTTTTACTTAGTTATTGTTTTCCACGTCCTACTTGAGTTAGATACTGGTGATGTAGTCCTGACCTCACAGATGCATCTTGGGAAGATTACATCATAATTTTATGATAAGGGTGGGGTTCCTCTTTACCTTGTGTTTGGAAGAGGGATTGACTCCAGTGTCATGGAAGCCAAAAGGAGGCCTTGAGGATATACCACAGATAATTATTATACAGGATTTATATAGCGCCAACAGTTTGTGCAGCGCTTTACAATATAAGGAAGCCATTACAATCACAATACAATTCAAGACAAGATGGTAAGGAGGGCCCTGCCTGTGAGGGCTTACAATCTAAAAGGGAGGGGCAAGTGATACATGAGGAGGTTGATGTGCGGGGATGATTGTTTGAGAAAGTGATTGTTCAGCGGTTAGGTTGAGGTGGGATAGGCTTCCCTGAAGAGATGAGTTTTAAGGGATCGCCTAAAGGCAGTCAGTGTGGGAGATAGACGGACAGGTTGGGGTAGAGAGTTCCATAGGATGGAAGAGACTCTAGTGAAGTCCTGGAGGCGAGCATGGGAGGAGTTGATGAGGGACCTGGAAAGCAGGAGGTCTTGTGAAGAGCGGAGGGGACGGTTAGGGTGAGACATTGAGATCAGGTTTGAGATATAGCCGGGAGCAGAGTTGTAGATGGCTTTGTAAGTGGTTGTTAATATTTTGAATTTTATCCTTTGGGCTATTGTAAGCCAGTGCAGGGATTGACAGAGGGGGGTTGCAGACACTGAGCGGTTGGTTAGGTGAATGAGTCTAGCAGCTGCATTCATGATAGACTGCAGGGGGGATAGCCTGTGTAGTGGAAGGCCAATGAGGAGGGAGTTGCAATAGTCAAGACAAGATTTAACAAGTGAGTGGATGAGTAATTTTGTGGTTTCCTTGGTGTATAAGCGGCGTATTTTGGAGATGTTACGAAGGTGAAGGCGGCAGGATTTGGATAGTGATTGGATGTGGGGAAGAAAGGTAAGGTCCGAGTCAAGGATGACACCTAGGACCTTGGCATGGGGGGAGGGCTGGATAGTTGTGTTAACAATCTCAAGGAAAAAGTTGGGGGAAGGTGCACGGGCGGGAGGAAATAACATAATAAAATACGTTTTTGAAAGGTTGAGTTTTAAGAAGTGTTGCGACATCCAGACTGATATGTCAGTTAGTAGATTAGTGACACGCAAGGACACTGGGTTGGTAAGTTGCGGAGTAGAGAGGTAGATTTGAGTGTCATCGGCATAGAGATGGTATTGGAAGCCATGTGAGGTTATTAACTGACCAAGAGAGGAGGTGTAGATAGAGAAGAGAAGGGGTCCAAGAAGGACAGAGCCTTAGGGGACCCCTACAGAAAGGGGAGGGGAGGAGTTAGGAGGCTTCCAGGACAGCAACCTGAGAGATGATTGGTTCTTCAGTCTACAGGAAACACAATCAACAAGATTAAAAAGCCCCTCCCACCCCCTCGTTCCTCAGTTTTTGATTGTGTTTCTGCAGTAGCTCCGACCCCCCGTTACTTCAGCATCGGACCTACCCCTTACGGCTC
>NW_017306778.1:688622-697555 GCF_000935625.1 Nanorana parkeri | reverse complement strand
CATGCTTCCCAAGTAAGCTCCTGAGGGACGCAGCCCCGCCGGGCTGCGAGGAAGCCGCAGCGTGAGTCAATCTCCGCTGCGGCTGTGTACTGTGTCACCCCGACAGCTCCACTGTCCTCCAGTCCCCCTTCCAGGACAACACATCGCTCCCCAGCGCCTGCCACCAGAGGCTTCCTACAGGACACCTGCGTCAGCAGCCACCCAGAGGATCACCCCACGGCCCTCCACCTAGGCACAACACTGGCCGCACCTTCCTCGCTGAGAACCGGTCTTCACTATCTCCACGGTGAGTTTCAGAAGTCCACCCCTTCTTTAATTACTACTTTTTTTTTTTTTAATTCCTCTTTATTCAAATTTTTTTCCGACAATCAACAATAATAATTTACAACCACATTATTAATAATGTAATTTACAACAACATAATTATACATCCACATACATACAATCAACTCACATTTAAGACACTGCTGTTTTCGCAATTTAGTCCATATTTTAACATTTACATTTCATGGTCAACCCTGAACGGTCTTCATATTATATTTACCAAATCTTAAATTAGCTTCCCACATAGCCTATCTAACTTCCTTCACCCTCCCCGTTTATATTGTGATATTTTCTACCTCCGTATTTAGTGTTTCATATTTATTAATGTTGTATTTTATTTAGGTGTTTACTACCGTATTATGTAAAAAAAACAACAAAAAAACTCCCTACTACATATTTCAGGTTGGCATTAGTACCTTTACATCTAGGGCATTCCCCTGTGTCTTGTCTACCCCACCTAAAAAGTTTCTGAGGGGTATAGTAAACTCTATGAACTATAAATAACTGAGTAAGGCGCTGTGTAGGCGAGAGGGATGATCTAGGGATATTTGCCAATATAGCTGACCATTCTTCATCTGAAAGTGGGCCCAGATCATCCTCCCATCCTCGCCTACATGACAGCGTCCTATCTTTGGCCCAAGCCCTTATTAAAATATCATATACTCTAGATATAAACACTTTTTTATAGTTAGATTTGGCTACTATATGTACCAGCGGGGTATTCATAAGGCTCAACGGACATATTCGGCGCTAAGCCTCTAAGGCATGTCGTAGTTGCAATAATTTAAAGAAATGAGAGTTGGGGATACCAAACTCTTCCCTCAGAGTTGGAAATGTCTTCAGGTCATCACCTTCCATCAATTGTTTAACATATTGTAAACCTTTATCCATCCAGGTATCAAAGTCTGTCAACTTAGCCAACTCTATCAATTCCAGATTGTACCAAATAGGTGTAAGGGAAGTACACCCCTCATATCCCATGACCTCCTTCATAACTTTCCATACCCTGGTCATCAAGGAAAATGTACAATATACCGACCGTGTAGAAATAATACCTGCTTCTAACTGTAACATAATAGAGTATCTAGAGAATGAAAGTATAATTGCCTGGGCCGGATCTTCCCATATTTTTTCCCCCCATCGCGCCATTTGTTGTAATTGTGCTGCTAAAAAGTACATTCTTGGGTGGGGAATGGCAATTCCCCCCCCCCATCATTCGGTAACTGCAGGGTTGTTAATGCTATTCAGGAATGTTTTTTTTTTCCATATTAAGTTCCTATATATTGTGTCTATTTTAATAAACCATTGCATTGTTAATTACCACTTTACCACTTTACCTCACCTACTTGCTTTTGTGTCTCCATCTGTTCCACCTGATTCAACTACCACACCACCCAGCAAAAGAGGGGCCGTTCCCACTACTGCTCCACCTCACCCCGACTGCTACAAGCGAATGCTCACCCAGCCATAGGTGAGTACATCACTTACGCTCATACCCTGCTCTACCACATTTATTGTGCCAGGTAGTGGCGCTTCCGTCTCCAATTTTTGTTTTCCTATTGTACCTTAAGCGTACTTACCGCAAAATGTTTGTCTGCACCTTGCAAAAAATCTAAAACGGATGGAATGGAATAGTCTCTATCGCCCGCGTTAGACCAGCAAACAAACCTTTTTTTTCCCCACACCTTCCCGTAAATTGCTCTAGTAACTGGCTTGCGGCTATCAATTAAGGTGTGAATGACCCTGCTAGAAATCCCTTTAGATTTCAATATGTCCTCTTCAGAAACCATGCGGTAAGATTTAGGTTTTGCGTCCCTAGATGTAGGACTGGCCCCTGAGGCAGGAGATCTCTTCTGACTGGCAGGCTCCAAGGAGGACCCACTGACAGAGACTGTAAGAGAGTGAACCAAGTCCTTTACGGCCAGAAGGGCGCTATGAGAATCAGATTTGTCTGCTCTTGCTGAAACTTTTGAAGTACCTTTGGAATCAGGTATATTGGTGGGAACGCATAACAAAGACTAAACTGCCATGGGTTGTATAACGCATCCAGCGCCAGAGCCCCGTCTAAATGATTCAGAGAGAAAAACTTCTTTACTTTGGCATTCTTTTCTGATGTGAAGAGATCCACTTCTGGCCTCCCACATTTCTCCACCAGGATATTGTAAACCTCTTGACATAGGCTCCATTCGTCTTGTAGCATCCTGTGTCTGCTCAAATAATCCTCCAGAGTGTTTTGCGTTCCTTTCAGATGAATTGCCGATATGGAGGCCAAATTTTTCTCGGCCCACAAAAATATTACTTTTGCTAATAATTGAAGTGAGGCACTTCTGGTGCCCCACTGCCTGTATATCTAAGCTACTGCTGCTACGTTGTCTGAAAGAATCAGAAGATGACGACTCTTCAGGACCTTGTGGAAATAGAGTAGAGCATTGAGAAGCGCTCTTAGTTCTTTCCAGTTGGACGAAGCTTCCGACTCTTTCTTTGTCCACTGACCCTGAATGAAAAAATTCTGTACATGAGCGCCTCAGCCCCATAAACTGTCATCTGTCGTCAATCTTATTGAAATGGGAAAAGCCCATAGTAGACCCTGCGAAAGCTGTCCCTGCGCCTTCCACCACCAGAGAGATCTTTTTATCCTTGTTGATAATTTTATTCTCATATCCAATGATTCCCGAGAGCGATTCCAAACCTGCATGAGGTAAATTTGTAAGGGTTGTTGATGCAATCTTGCCCACTGCACCGCAGGAAATGTAGATGTCATCAATCCTAGAACCGACATTATGTTCGACTTTATGGTCGACATTATTCAACTTTTTCTGATTTATAATCCATCCCAGATTCTGTGGCCAGGTGTGCGTTAGCTGCAGATCTTTCTTCAGTTTTTCCGAAGACTGCGCTATTAACAGAATATCATCCAAATATGGCAACATGCTGACCCCTTGAAGTCTCAATAGAGCCAGGGCCTCCCCCAGAACTTTGGTAAAACTTCTTGGGGCAGAGCAGAGAGAGGCCAAAGGGTAGAGCCCTGAATTGGAAATGATGGACAAGCAGGCCTGATCTGATTGCCAGACACAGGAACTTCTGTGAATTGCTCCTTATGGGCACATGAAAATAATCATCCCTGAGGTCATTTGGTTGTAGAATGTTCTTCACGAAAAATATCGAGTCCATGCGGAACTGCTTGTAACGAATGGGCATATTCAGTGGTTTCAGGTTCATTATCAGTCTGAATTTCCCCGAGGGTTTCTGCACCAAGAATACATGGGAATAGAACTATTTTCCCTGTTCTTCTACTGGCACCCTGATAATTACTTCCTGGTCCACCAGATCGCCTATTAGACCTGATAAGGCTGCAGCCTTGTTCCAGTCCCTTGGTAACTCTGTCACTAGAAAACAATGCGGGGGAACTTCGTCCAATTACAATTGAAACCCCTGCTCGATCACCCCCAATAGAAACTTGTTTGATGAAATCTCTCTCCATTGTGGAAGGAAGGATTCCCTATCCTTCCTCCCACTGGAGGCTGAAAGTCATTGGTTTCTGGGTTTCTGAGCAGGTGGGTTAAACAAAATACACCCCCTGCCTCTACCTTTGTGGCCTGTCCAATGTTTTTTCGTGGCCACTTTTTTACTCTCCTGTACCTTCTTTGGGCCCCGAAAAAAACCTCCTATTGAACACCTTCTTCTTTTCGGGGAAAGATTTTTTCTTATCTGCTGTTCGTTCCAAAGCTGCCTCCAGCTCTGGGCCAAACAGCAAATCTCCAGTAAACGGTATGTTACATAACCTAAACTTAGAGGCTGAATCTCCTTCCCATGTTTTGAGCCAGAGTGCTCTCCGGGAAGTATTCACTAGTGCCGAAGACCTAGCTGATATCCTAACTGCTTCAGCCGAGGCATCCGCCACCTAACCAACCGGTTTAAACAGTAAGGGAAAAGACTCCAAAATCTGCTCTTTTGGAGTTCCTGCCATCAGGTGAGTTTTCAATTGTGTAAGCCAAAATTTAAGATTTCTGGCAACACAAGTAGTAGCCAATGCTGGTCTCAAATTTGCTAAAGTAGAGTCCCATGCTCTTTTTAGCAATACCTCAATTTTCCAATCCATGGGATTCTTTAGATTACCCATATCCTCAAATGCCAAGTCAGCTTTCTTTGAGACTTTGGACAGTGGAACGTCTAATTTGGGCATTTTATTCCAAATTAGGATGGGTCTTCATCAAAGGGAAACCTCCTTTTTAAACTGTTAGAAAAAAAAACGGTTTCTTCTCAGGCTCTGACCACTCTTTCAGTACTGACTCAGAAAGGACCTGATGAATAGGAAACACTCTCGCTTTCCTCTTCTGTAAACCTTGATACATCAGATCATGTCTGGACATTTCTACCTTCTCTTCCTGGATTTCTAAAGTTTCATAAATTGCTTTTAACAGATCATCCACATCCTCCAGTGATAGTTTGAATCTGGATGTTGCAGCCATTTCCTCCTGAATATTATCCTCCTGTGAGGATCTATCTTCATAGGATTGACCCGAATCACTGCCCTCCTCCAAATGATTGCTGCTCAGGTATCAGAGAGACCGGGATTTTATACACAGAAATTGACTCTGTAGGTTTTTTCATATTCTCACTGATCTAAATGAATGAAATGTTGAAGCAAGCTCATCTTTCACTGAGGTCAACAGACTACTACAAGCTGTAGCAGAGTCTTCCTTTATCAAACCGCTGATACAATTCTGACATAAAGGCTTTGAAGAGGAAACATTGAGCTTAGCCCCACATACTGCACATTTCTTCCTAGGCAAAGTTTTACCCTTGTCCGAGTGCTTAACCTACAATAAAGAAAAAACAATCACTGAGTAAAATAATGCCATGGTCTGCCTAACAGAGTCCACCCGTGCAATTCACAACAAGGTCCCAATACCAGGAGTCCTCAGTGAACATGCAGAATTCAGTCAGGAGTAGGCAAAAGAATATGTGCTGCCTTACCTGAACAGAAGCGGCACCGGATGTGGCTGCATCCACTGGAGTAGCTGGCTGAGAAGGTTCCATGCTGCTGCTGCTGCCTCCACTAGTGAGTCTACAGTCTTTACTGAAGAGTCATACTGAAATACAGTGCCGCTGGTGCCCCTCCCCTTCCCCCGCGCCAAAACGAGGCTTGAAGCACAGGCCTCCAGCGCCCAGGAAGTGATGCTTCACCTACCGGAAGTGACGGCACACGCCACTCGGTCAAGCACTGGCTGTATTCCCGAACATTTCCCACAGACTGCATGCTGCATTGGCGATTTAAACAACCAGCGCCAAGGGAGAAGCACCCCCTCTAGTACTGACCCTCACCAGGTACCGAGAGGGAAGAGGAGCAGGACCTCGTGCGTCGTGTAAAGCTTAATCAGCTTCTCTGGAGTCCCTAGGTGACATTAGGGGTCTGACAGATCCTTGATGTTTCCATAAAGTGGACCTGTAACATCATATTTGGTCAATTATATGAGTCAGAATGCCTATCCCTTTGTTTACATTCAGCTGTCAACTGGGGAATCTCTCAGCTGGCAGCTGAATGGGGCCAGGGATGCATTACTGGTTGCCAGGATGCTGTCATCTGCACAGCAGATGCATCCTAGCAACCAATGATGCAAGGCTGAACATACTTAGATTGGGGGAGCCTGATGGGTGATGCTGAGAGACTAGTTAGCCATCAGGCTTGCCTTCCTATGGAATCCACCCACTGCTGTCTGCCACCATGCCTCAATGCGATAAAGCCTGCAACATTCTTAATGAATCCCAGTGAATGAGCCATCAGAAGACTGACTCATCCCTTATCAGGCTGCATACCCTGAGGTTTCAGTCAAACAGAGCCTCAAAGCAAACTGTGTTTCCTGTGCTGTCTCTTTAGCTAAGCCACAGTGTTCTATAGTGAGACCAAACAGCCTTTAAAACTTTACCAAAAATGATCTGAAACCATTAAGCTTCCCTATAGGAGTGGGAAGAATTGCAAACAATTTCCAAGGATTTAGGAATCTATTATCCCACAGACAGGCAGATAGTGATAATTAGTTGGTCTAGTTGTACACTATCACCCTTCTAACAAAGAAAACAATAATTTTCATTAAAAAAATTCTTAACCCTTGCAGTGGGGCTACCCACCCATTACAAGGCTTAAGTGCTCATTTTGTCTAAGTACTAAAAAAAAATACTGACCCGACCTGCCGAGATGGCTGCCTGCTTCTCTGGTCACTGAAGCCTGTCTCCTACGCTGCAGCATTGTAATGTTCCTCAGCGTCCTCACATCAGTGTATAGAATGTGATGATTTATGGGACCTTAGACCGCTGCAGCGCAGTGGGAGTGAGGCTCCAGGGACCAGTCTAAGAACAAGCCGGCTCAGAGGACCAGGCAAGTATAACTTTTTTTTCTATTCTAGACAAAAACGAGCAGTTAACCCTTGCAATGCGGAGGTAGCCTCACTGCAAGAGTTAATAACATTTCTGCCCTGAGTTCTGCTTTAATATTGCAATGTATAGCAGAGCGTGAGGGGTGGGGATGGGCTGTGACAAAAAATCCATCCCGGGTGTCAACTATGCTAGGCACTCCACCGCTTAGCTTTTTGTTCTTGGCTGAGAGGAGTAAAACCTAAAGTGATCTTCTGCTGTTTTAGGCCATTTTATTCAAGGTTCAACGTGTTGTGCATTTTCTGCTCATCAAAGTTGCCTAGTCATTCTCCTCTGACCTCCGTTATCAACATGGCATTTCCATCCGCAGAACTGTTGCTCATTAAAATAAATATTTTGCACCATTCTTAGTAAACTCTAGAGACTGTTGAATGTGAAAATCCCATCTGGTTTCAAGAATCATGCCTTGGTCAAAATTACTGAAATCACATGTTTTCCCCATTCTTGTTTTCCCCATTCTAGTGCTTAATGCTAACATTATCAGGATTATTCACAAAAGGGGGAAGAGTTTCGGCTGAAAAAATGTGAAAAAGTGTTTGCACCCCCCCCTGTTAAAACATAACTTAACTCTGGTTTATCACACCTGAGTTCAATTTCTCTAGCCACACCCAGGCCTGATTACTGCCACACCTGTTAGCAATCAAGAAATCACCTAAATAAGACTTGACTGACCAAAAGATCCTCAAAAGCTACACATCATGCCGAGATCCAAAGAATTCCAGGAACAAATGAGAAAGAAA
Organism: Nanorana parkeri; assembly: GCF_000935625.1. NCBI lineage: Eukaryota > Metazoa > Chordata > Amphibia > Anura > Dicroglossidae > Nanorana > Nanorana parkeri. The sequence continues at coordinate 690,059 of NW_017306778.1, read as the reverse complement.
GTATCTATCAGTCTGGAAAAGGTTATAAAGCCATTTCTAAAGCTTTGTGACTCCAGCGAACCACAGTGAAAGCCATTATCCACAAATGGCGAAAACATGGAACAATGGTGACCCTTCCGAGGAGTGTTGTATGGATGTCACCAGCACTCCAAGTATGACAGAATACGTCCGGAAATACCCAACAACGCAGCCGCTATACCAACAGGAGACGACCATATCGACAACCCCGGGCAGCAGGCGGTATATCATCAGGAAGTGACAGACCCACTGAAAATCCATCCTCGGAAAGTGATTCCAGTTATCCAGACCCTCATGGCAAACGCATTAACGACGCAGCGGTCCCTTTATCACGGGCCCAAGACACAGACGATCCAGGCGGGGACGCAGGACCAAGAGGCATCCAAACCCGAGCCTACAGCAGGGGAGGAAGACCACCACGGAGAATCCGGTGATCAATCTATCCTCACGACTGGTATCCGAGGGTGAGTGTTTACTACTGTCTAAAGGACTCTCTTTTTGTCCTACCAACCGTCTTGACAATTTCCAATTTGAGATTGAATCATTCAAATTTGAAAGAAGTCTAAAATTGAAACAATATTTTTCCACCCAACCCCCGATTGTAAAAACCGGTCCTCCCTTCAGACTAAAAAGTAGCTTCATTCCACCTGGCCAATTCCAAAGCATTGAGTCTTACATACGAACCATGAAACATGATGTGGTTCAAACATCTGGTAAATCACGGTGTTTCATTAATCTGACGAAAATTGAACGCTGTGCGTTGTCGGCACTTAAGAATGATGACACTATCATAATAAAACCCGCTGATAAAGGGGGTGCCATTGTCATCATGGACTATTCAGCGTACAGCAAAGGGATGTTATCTCTTCTAGCTGATAACAGCAGCTATGAAGCAACAACACACGAAAAAATGCGTTCTATACTAAACGGATTGAATATTGTCATAGAGATGGGCAAAATTAGTGGATGTATCAATGAAACAATTGCAGATTTTCTCCTGCACAAACATGCACGTAACCCAGTACTCTACGGGCTACCAAAAATCCACAAAGGATTAGACCCACTATCCTTTTGTCCTATAGTCTCAGGTACTGACTCATGTACCCAAACGATGGCACAATATGTAGATTATTATCTCCAACCGTTAGTGAAACAATTACCAGCCTTCATCAGGGACACTGACGATTTTTTATCCAAGCTCACCTGCTACAGACACTTTAACAGTGACTGGATACTTGTGACAATGGACATTTCGTCACTTTACACATGCATTCCGAACAACGCAGGTTTAGCAGCTACTGAACATTTCTTGACTCAAAATAACGATCATGACACACCGGCTGCATATGTACTCAACTGCCTTGATTTTGTATTGCATAATAACATGTTCACCTTTGAAAATAAGGTATATAAACAAAT
>NW_017306778.1:663116-685186 GCF_000935625.1 Nanorana parkeri | reverse complement strand
TCCCTATGGAATCCTTGATAAGGCCCTAAAGAAGGCGTATGAAAGATTCAACGGCATGACTGCACCACGCTGCAGCCAAGAACGCATTCCGTTCATACAAACCTTTTCTACATCTTCCAAATTAGTTCATAGAGTCTCTATTGACAACATGAACATTTTACAGGCAGACAAGTCGCTTGCTCCAATCATCAAGAACAGACCACTTAGTGTATATAAACGCAGCAAATCACTCCGAGACATGCTCGTCCAAGCCGATCCCAGGTCTAAATACTCAAAAAAACCTCACGTTTTCTCAAAAAAAACTGGCTGTTTCAAATGCCACCGCTGCAATATATGCAATGCCCTGATTTGTGGAGATTCCTTCTCACATCCCTATAACGGGAGAAAGTATGCGATAGATGGCTATCTCACATGCGACACTGAATTCTGTGTATATTTACTTAAATGCCCATGCGCACGGGTATACATCGGCAAAACGATTGGCCCTTTCAAAAGACGCTTCCAAAAGCATCGAAGCGATATCAGAATAGCCATCGATAAATTCAATAAAGGTGATGAGATCGATGCCAACAAACCTGTGGCAATACACTTCGCCGAATGTAAACATCAAACGCATGAACTCAGGGGTATGGTGATCGAGCATATACGTACACAACCCAGAGGGGGTGACAGATCCAAACACCTCCTACGTAGGGAAGCATATTGGATCTATACCCTAGAGACCCTGATCCCAAGTGGTCTTAACACAAATTTGGGCTTAACATGTTTTCTCGATGAAAGATGATTGTGTCCAGTGCTTATCCATGGATAATAGCGGAATGTGTTTTCTTCCTGGTGGGTCTCTCTATTTGTTGACAGCTCCAGGTGAATTCAGTACCGGCCGGTACTACGTCATGTCTAATCATTTTTAGTCTCTTATTTCTTCACAAACACCTTTAGGGTGCCCCCCCTCTTCTCCCCTGTCCTGACCTGGATCCTATTGAGATGCTGTGGCATGACCTTAACAAGGTGGTTCATGCTCGAAAACCTTCCAATGTGGCTGAATTACAGCAATTATGCAAAGATGAGTGGACCAAAATTCCTGCACAGCGCTGTAACAGACTCATTTCAAGTTATCGATTGATTGCAGGTCTTGCTGCTAAGGGTGGCCCAACCAGTTATTAGGTTTAGGGGGCAAACACTTTTTCACACAGGGCCACCTGTGGATTTTGTTTTCCCTTAATAATAAAAACCTTCCTTTAAAAACTGCATGTTGTGTTTATATGTGTTATCTTTGACTAATATTTAAATTTGTTTGATGATCTGAAACATTAAAGTGTGACAAACGTGCAAAACAATGAAAAATCAGGAAGGGGGCCAACACTTTTTCACACAACTGTAGTTGTTTTCCTATTAAATTGCTTGGGTATTGTATATACAGAATTATAGCAAAATCTCATTATTATTATTAGTATTAAAGAGGCATATGATTTTACATGTATTTCATGCTTAGGTTCTTGAATGGTAGAAGGAAAGAGAAGGTTTCCTAAAGTAGGTACATCTGATGTCACATTTACAGTTTTATGCTGAGAGAAACCAAAAATCATACCGACACTAAATCATATCAACTGTAAAGCATAGCATAAGGCACATAATGGCATGGGGCTAATTTGCTGCTCCAATACATAGAAGTCGCAAAGTCATTAAAGTATATCTATCAGAAGTGGACTTTGGAGTGCCTGCAGGCGCATTGTGCAGCGTGCGCACACGCCCATTCCAAACCATGGCTCTAAAAGGGCTATTTAGGGTTGAACTCTGCAAATATCCAGTGCTGGGAGATCTTGAGCAATACTCTATGATCCATGAACCTGACTCCGCTTCTGTTGTCCTGTTTTCGAGCTGGTCTGCCACTCGACCCTTCTGATTGCCACCTGCCTCTGTGTGACTTTAGCACTTCCACTGACCATTGTCCTTCTGCTGATTTGGTACTGTTCTCACAAGTTGCTGAGCGGGCCTGTTTCTGCCTCTGCCTGCCATTTTATAGATTGCTGGTTCTGCCTCATCTTTAGTGTTACATAGTTGCATAGTTAGTCAGGTTGAAAAAAGACACAAGTCCATCGAGTTCAACCGATAGAGATACGGAGGGGAAAAAAAAAAAGAAGAAAAGCCTAAACAGAACGCTATGCCCACAGCTACCCCCTGTTGATCCAGAGAAAGGCAAAAAAAACCCTATAAAGCATGGTTCAATTTGCTCCAACAGGGGAAAAAAACCCCTTCCTGATCCCATAAGGCAGTGGTGGCGAACCTATGGCACCCGAGGCCCTTTCTGCTGGCACGCAAGCCCACGTTCAGGCCCCAAAACATTAAGGCAGCAGAGCTGTCTAATGTCGATGAGGAGAAATCGGCGGGCGAGCGAGCAGGAGGAGAAGGGGGACGGAGCGGCAGGGGGTGGAGATAGAGGGAGATGGGGGCGGAGATGAAAGAGGACGGGAGGAGACAGGGGACTGAGCGGCATGAGACAGGGCCGGAGACAGAGGGAGATGGAGGTGAAAGAGGACGTGAGGAGACGGAGCTGCATGAGACAGGGGGCGGAGACAGGGGGAGATGGAAGAGGACTGAGGAGGCAAAGGCAGAGACCGCGATGGAGGAGGCGTCGCCAAGGGGCCAGTCGAGCGGCGAAGCTGAGCCGATTGGGCGCCGAGGAAGGCTGGGATTCCCGTGTAAGGTAGGAGCACTGTGCTGGCAGGGCCCAGCATAGATTATGCACAGCCCACCAAAGAGTCACAGGTGGGCTGTGCAATACCTTTTGGTGGGCTTTGCAGGATCCATGGGGGGCTCTGCAGCCTGCAAAGCCCCCCACAGATCCTGCACAGCCCCCCTGAGATCTGGCAGACTGCGGGGTCTCTGCAGGATCTGTGGGGGGCTGTGCCAGATCTCAGGGGGGCTGTGCAGGATCTGTGGGGGGCTTTGGAGCCTGCAAAACCCCCCACAGATCCTGCAAAGCCCCCCTGAGATCCGGGAGACTGCGGGGTCTCTGCAGGATCTGTGGGGGGCTGTGCCAGATCTCAGGGGGGCTGTGCAGGATCTGTGGGGGGCTTTGCAGCCTGCAAAACCCCCCACAGATCCTGCAAAGCCCCCCTGAGATCCGGGAGACTGCGGGGTCTCTGCAGGATCTGTGGGGGGCTGTGCCAGATCTCAGGGGGGCTGTGCAGGATCTGTGGGGGGCTTTGGAGCCTGCAAAACCCCCCACAGATCCTGCAAAGCCCACCACAGATCCTGCACAGCGCCCCTGAGATCCGGCAGACTGCAGGGTCTCAGGGGGTCTCTGCAGGATATGTGGGGAGCTTTGCAGGATCCGTAGGGTGCTCTGCCGCCTGCAAAGCCCACCACAGATCCTGCACAGCCCCTCTGAGATCTGGCAGACTTCAGGGTCTCATGGGGGCTTTGCAGGATCTGTGTGGGCTCTGCAGCCCCATGGTGGGCAGAGCCCATTACAAATCCTGCACAGCCCCCCTGAGACCCTGCAGACTGCAGGGCCTCCAGGGGGCTGTGCAGGATCTGTGGGGGGCTTTGCAGGGTCTCGGGCCTGTGCAGGATCTGTGGTGGGCTCTGCCCACCATAGACCCTGCAGAGCTCACCACAAATCCTGCTAAGCCCCCCTGAGACCACAGCTTTCCTGCTATGCTAATAGCGGAACATGTCAAAAGCTGGATACAGTGTTTGCACTGTATCCAGCGACTGACAGGTCACGCAAAAAGTATTAAACAGGAAGGGGTGGGGTAAATTTAGTGGGGGGAGGGGCGCCCGAGTTTTGCCTTGTTTAGGGCAGCCCCAAACAGAATACACCACTGCGTTCAGGGACCACCAACTGAAATAGGTCTGACTGACCCGGATCGCCTTGGTACGCGATCCGGGCCAGTCACAATCAGGCAGCGGCCAATAAACAGGTAGGTTAGACGGCTGCTTCCTCCTCGCTAGAACCCCGGGAGGCCCCCGCAAGCGGCCGTCTAATCTGCCTGTTTAGAGGTCACCGCCGCTGCCTGATTGTGACCGGCCCGACTACAGAGGCGATCCGGGACGTTCGGGTCCCCCGTGAGAGCCGTACAAGGCCGTAAGGCAGTGATGTTGAACGTTTCTTAAACCCGAGCGCCCAAACTGCAATACTAAACTTATTTTCAGCGCTGGCACTTTGAAATAAATAAATTGATTTTGCATCGCAGTTTGGGCACTCGGGTTCAAAAAGAATCGCCATCACTGCCATAAGGCAATCGGATATTCCCTGGATCAACAATCTCTGATGCCTAATATACCTATAATAGCTCAATATCCAGTAATATTCTGTGCATTTAAGAATACATCCAGATGAGGGCAACAAAACTAATTAAGGGGCTGGAGGAACAAAGCTATGAGACAAGGTTGCTAAATTTAAACTTGTTCACGCTGGAAGTGAGGCGATTAAGAGGGGACATGATTTTAATGTACAAAATGTTTGGTGGTGATGGCAACATCCGCAATAAACTTTTTACTCTAAACTCTCTAACAAGGATTAGAGGCCACCACCTAAAATTGGTGGATAAAAGATTTAACCACAAAGGGCGTAAGGGCTTCTTCTCAGTCAGAGTGGTTAAATGTTGTAAACTCTCTGCCACAAGCAGCGGTAGCAGCACAGATTATTGAATCCTTCAAAAATCAATTAGATACCTTCCTCATAGACCGTAACACACAGGGGTAAAGGTACTCTTAAAACCTAAGACAACACAGAGAGTCATATACAGACATACACACACTTACACATAAAGGTTGAACTTGATGGACCTTTGTCTTTATTCAACCTCAAATACTATGTAACTATGTAATAGACTGGAAAATGATTAAAACGCCTGCAAGGTTTACTGCTATTAGGGGCCCTGTAAGAGAGATTTGCCCTCACATTCATTACAGGTTCCACCTATACAGGAAGTAAGTGAAAATCTGCAGCAGCAACACAGGCAGAAAAAAAAATACATTTTGTAGTACAGTAGGGGAAGGTTAGAACCCCTGTCAGCTTTTTTATTGCCGCAAGAGGAGTAAAAGTCCTTCATAGCACTGAGAAATTAAAACAGTCGGCAATAAATAAATTGGGAGCAGGCTTACCTGACAGCTACGCCATTCTTCCATGCCTGGAAATCCAGACATGCTCAAACAAGTTTAACAGGTCCTCTTTGCTAAACTGGAAGAAATTGTTTAAGTGCCCTACTGATGATGGGAGATAATTGTATGTGATTGTTGTGCTGCCTCCTTGACCAGGACAAGGAGTCCTGCGTGATAAAGCAACAAAAGGACAACAAAGGAGCGCTTCAACCAGAAGGGGAGTCCTATAATAGGACTATTGGCAGTGGGACAGCGATAGTATCTGATGAACAATATCATGGACCCAGCAGTCAGGAGATCATCAGGGCAGCATAACTGTTTCTGTGGATGTTCCTTCCGCACCACGTCAGATCAGTGAGTTGAGAAGTTTTTGACATCGCTAATACTTAGGACATTGGAGCACTTCCCACACAGATTGACCATCTTCTCATCCAAGAGAGTAAGTTTCCTTTCCATTATATTGTTCATCAGATACTATCGCTGTCCCACTGCCAATAGTCCTATTATAGGACTCCCCTTCTGGTTGTAGTGCTCCTTTGTTGTTAGGTCCTTTTTGCTGGCTAGTGTAGCTGAGCACGGGTGAATTTTCTATGTGGTTCTTAGTTGATTGCCTCTGCCACTGTGCACTTTCCTTTCTAACTGTAAATTGATTGAACAGCTAGAGTTTTGTATTATTGTTAAGATGTGGTCCTAGCCACCATCTTTTCCAAAGTCTGTACAAGATCTGAAGCAAGCTGTTCAAGCAATGCATCTTAAAATATTCCGGAAGTGCGCCAAAAGGGGACCATTGTATACTAAATAAAGGGATTTCACATAATTAGGATTATTGAAGGAAAAAGTATGTAAACCAATTGTTCACAAAACCATTTTATGGAAATGAAAATTTTTCTGAAAGTTGATTGTTAAATGAGACTTTGGGGTTGATTTACTAAAGGCAAATAGGCTTGTAAGGTAACATGTAACATACGTTGTTGGGTTGAAGGGGGTGTTGTAGTCTTAAATCCCCATTAGAGGTCTCTCTTCACCAATAGCATACTGTATATGTAAAGGGAGGAGCAGCAGAAAGATTACATTGCTGTTGAAATGTACTCATTCTCATCAATTAAGTAAACAAGTTTGAGCAAATGGCCTCTTCAAATTCAGAAGTGAGTTTGGCCTATACCTAGGAAAACATTAAAGAGCAGCTGGTTTGGGGCAGGAAGGTTGTGGGCATATGTCGTAAAGTTGGATGGCTGATCTGGAACTTCTGGAGGACTTCTGCGGATGTAAGGTATTCCCGGTCATAGGTCAGAATGGTGGGCCTGTGTGCATGTTTTGTGAACTGATGGGGCGAGTTGGGAGCTTCAGCTCAATGCCCATGCAAAGCTGATGGGCCCCTGGGACTGGAGAACTGACTTAACAACTCCAGTTTGTAAAAAGGACACAAATCTTCTTGGTGAAAAACACAACAATTTTGTTTGCAAAAGGTAAATCTACTCTAGTAATTAAATAATTTATAAATGTATAGATATACATGTATTTGTATTTCTTTAGGTTTCCCTTGCATGATTTTTCTTGGAAGGAGTTAATAATTTAGAAAGTTATCCTGTCTTCTCCTGTTGCAGATTACACTGCTAACCTTTACTTGTAGAAAGTAGCCAGAAGGCAGATCCTACTTAGCTTCTCAGATTCACATTCCAAAGGGTCTGAAGCCTTACTTAGCACCACTGGTCATGTATACCTTATACGTTGTATATTTTCAGTAGAGGTTGATCAGTACATTTGTATGTGCCAAAAAGAATACTGCAAAGCTATAGCAAAATATCATCCGGAGTAGGCAACCTTGGCAGTCCAGCAGTGGTGAAACTACAAATCCCACAAGGCACTGCAAGACTCTGACAGCCACAGGCATGACTTGATGCAGAGGCATGATGGGATTTGTAGTTTCAGCACAACTGGATTGCCCAGGTTGCCTACCCTTCCCCTTTATTGTAGGCACAGATGAGTATAGTTTTACTTTTTTGAAATTATGTTGACATTGATCAAAAACATTTAAAAAAATGCAATCAAAGCTTACTTGAAAAAAATATCTTATGTAGTGAGTGCTGCCTTCTGTCTGCCCATCACTTTCAACAACTTGTTCAGGCAGCTAAAGAGCCTGCCAATTGCTTGTATGGTGTGGGGAAGTGTGTGCCCCCTCCCCTCCCACAGCTATCCTGGTCTCTGCTGTGCTCTGTGCGGACCTGGGACTGGCATGGCAGGTTTCTGTGGCTGGATCTGAGGGAGATCAGCACACTTCCACCAGCACATGATAAAATATAAATTTGTGGCTAGAAAACAGCTTCAGACCCCCAAACAATTATTTATGTTCTGAAAGCAGAGGCCCTGTAGAATAAAAAAAAATGCTAGTTGCAATTTTTTATGTGGCACGGTTTTTGTGCAAATGTTTATCAAACCATTATTTTTAGGAAAAAATAAACTAAATTAAAATTTAGTGCACAGAAACATAATACCCACATTTTTGGTAAAATATGAAAGATAGGGTCATGCCGGGTAAATAGATACCAAACATGTCAAACCTTAAAATTGCATTCGCCTGTGAAACCGCAAAAAAAGTCAATACCCCAAACTTCCCATAGGGAACATTTTAAACGCTTTTACCGCTCATCAGTTTAGAGCTAACAGTTATTGATGGCCCTAGAATTATTGCTCTCACTCCGACGTTTGCGATATGTAACATGTGTAGCGTAATTGTCGTTTTCGCACATAGGCGCACCGACCTGTGTTTGCGTGTGTATGTGCGTGCACGTGGGGGGCGGGGGACTTAAAAACATTTTTTGCATTTTTTTAATTTTTCTTATGTTACTTTGATTTTTATCATTTTTAAACACTTTTTTTTTTTACACTAACCCTATTGCTATCACAAGCACCCTATGTAATAGCAGATAGGGTGTGACAGGTCCTCTTTATGGAGACATCAGGGGTCTTTCAGACCCCTAATGTCACCTAGGGGCCCCAAAGAAGCTGAGGAAGCAGAGATCTGCTTCCCCAGCTTCATCTCCTGGCTCTAAGAGCCGGAGACTGTAAGGCCTTGTTCACACCAACCGTGGAGCAGGTGCAGAGCAGATTAAAAAAAAACGCATAAAAAACGCATCTAAAAGACTAGCGTGCGTGTGCAGAAACCTGACCGGATCTGCTCTGCATTAAGTATTCAGCGCTGCAGTACTTTGACATTTATTCAGTCATGCAACGCTGTACCTAAATTAATTTTATACCATTTTTTCAGGACACATAGAGCTTTCTTTTGGTGGTATTTAATCACCACTGGGATTTAATTTTTTTACTATATTATGAAAAAAGGACTGAAAATTTTGGAGAAAAAAAACTGTTCTCCCTACGTTATGTTATAAAACATTTATTATTACCTAATTTTTTGGTAAAATATAAAAGATGGGGTCAGGTCGAGTAGACACCAAACATGTCAAGCTTTAAAATTGCGTGCGCCCGCAAAATCGCAAAAAAAAATACCATACCCAAAAAGCTTCAACCGCTCATCATTTTAGTGTTATCAGTGATTAATGATCAAATAGAATGAATGCTCTCACTGCGTTCGTTGTTTTTGCACGTAGGCGCGCCCGATGCATATTTACGTTTATAAGTGCGTGCGTGCGCGCGGGCGCGCGGGGTGGGGGACTTGAAACTTTTTTTGGTGTTTTTTTTTTTATATGAGACTTTCATTTTTTTTTTTTTTAAACTTGTTTTATTTTAAACTTTCTTTTTTTTCCCCACTTAACTTGATTGCTATAACATAGAGGGCAGAAAAAAAAATCACATACATGTACGTCCACCCGCAGGGAAGGGTCCGCCCGTATTTTTATGATGGGTGGATGGCAAGGGGTTAATGAAATGATAGCATTAAGAAGTAAATGTATTTCCTTTAAAAAAAAAGTCACAATATTAATTTCCAGCTTTATAAATAGGCAGTGGTATTTTCACATTGGTATGCGCTGTTTTGGAGCCAGGGTTTTTTTTTTATCTATATGCTGCTATGCAAAATGCTTTATCTAGCATTGACCAGCATATAATTTCCTCCACCATAAACTATAAAAATAGTCTGCCAAGTCCAGACAGCAGCTCTTTTCAATCAGACAGGAAAGACTTCTCAGCCTTGCATCAGCTACGCAGTGAATGCAATTTACAGGCAAGGTACTATAGATATACATCTGAAAACTAAGCTGTACAAAAAATTAGTCACTAATGTATGCAAGTACTTCTGTATGATCAACATAAAAGATACAGAAGTGAACAAATAGGAAACATGGAACAGAGTACAGGGAGAATATAAAGTTATTGATTTATCAGCTTAATAACATGGCTCTTCTATGGCACAGTAATGGAAGATATAGGACAATGTTTTCTGAAATAGTCAGCACTTTGTATTTTATGTGCCCTATGGGTGTTCTGCACACTCCAATAAAAAAAAGGTATTGATGTGTCCCCTTTCTGTTTACTTATTTTCTGACACCCATCGAATAGACAGGAAATGAGAAACCTAAGGCCTTTATCACACGGGCGACATGTGTTCTGATCAGCAGGGGATTTGTTTACGAATCTCCTGCTGAGCAGTATGGAACGGACCGTGACATCTGTGTCCATTCAATTTTTTTCCTCCATGTTGCATTAGAAGAACAGCTGTGTGGACCCATGTTAGTCTCATTCAGGTCTGCCAAAATGGAATTCTGTTATTTTTTTGTTTTTGGGGGGATTTAGACACTTGGAGGTAATAGGATGTAAACAGACACAGGTCCATTTTCATTCCAACTCCCTATAGACCAACATTGAGCTTCCGATCAGGTCCACCTGAATAATTGACTGGCAGACCTGATCAGAATGCCATGTGAAATGGGGGCCTAGCAGGGACACAGAACGCTATAAAAATAATTGACTGGAGATGGGCTAGGATGCTGACCACCAAGAACTGAGTACGTTGTACACACTAGAGTCACATTTACTCTAATAATGCACCATCAGTTGCTTTGATAATGTTGCTCAGCTTAACCCTTTCGCTGCCAAGCCCTCCGGAACATTTTGCAATTTTTCACTTTAGAACGGAGTTTCAAGAGTTTGTCCCGAGGGAGAAAAACCCGGGCCGCGACTGTGTCCAGAACCAGGCCCAGATACTCCAGGCGTGGGGAAGGCCCCAGGCAAGACTTCCGGAGGTTCAGGAGCCAACCGAACTCCTCCAAGGACCGCACCGTCGTGACCTCCAGAGCCGTCACCAAAGAAGAGTGCGACGCCGCTCGCAGAAGCAGACTGTCCAGGTAACCCACGATCGAAACCCCCCGACAACGCAACAGCGCCAGAATCAAGACAAGCACCTTGATGAACACCCGCAGAGCAGACGCCAGCCCGAAAAGCAGCGCCACTAATTGAAAATGCTCCTCCCCACCGCAAAACGAAGATATCGCTGATGAGACTCGCAAACGGGTACATGAAGGTAGGCGTCCTTGATGTCGATGGACGCCAGCAGATCTCCCTGACAAAACCAGGCCACCACTGACCTGATCGATTCCATCCGGAACCGACGGACCCGCACAAAGGTGTTCAAGCGTTTGAGGTCTAGGATGGTCCGAATCCCATCTTTCTTGGGCACGGTAAACAGTTTTGAATAAAACCCGTTGAACCCCTCCGAGGACGGAACTGGCACGATCACTCTCTGTGACAAAAGGTCCGCCACAGCGTGACGGAGATCCGCCAACCGCGAAGGAGAGAGTCGCGTGTTGGACGGGAAAAACCGGTTCCCTGGACTGGACAGAAATTCTATCTTGTAGCACGAAGAAACCAGCTCCCGGAACCAAGCGTTGGAGACGTGGGCCAACAAAAAATCCGCAAATAGCCAAAGACACCCCCCCACCCTGGGAACCAGAGCTGGGGCGCGACCTTCATGTGGACTGGGGCTTGTCGGCGGGCTTGGCAGACTTAGGCTGCCATGGACGCTTGGAGGAATGTGAAGGGGAGGGCTTGTGAAACTTCCCGCCCTTGTCGGAGGGCGGAGGGGGCCGGAAAAGCCGCTTGTGAGCGGAGAAAGTGGGCCCAGGCTTCTGGCGCGGCTCCTTCTTGCGCGCCTGGGGAAGAAAGGTGCTCTTACCCTCTGTCACATCCTTAATGATCTCATCCAAGGTGGAACCAAACAGACGGTCCCCAGTAAACAGCAAGTCCGCTAGATCTTTCTTGGAAGCCTGATCAGCCGACCAGCACTTAAGCCAAAGTAACTTGCAAAGCGTCACCGAAGACACCGACAACTTGGACACCAAGGGCGCCGCATCCAAGGTCGAATTGCAGACATACCTAAGGCCTTGCACCAACTGGTCTGCCGAATCAACGAAAGCGGGAGAGACATCCTCCTCCACAAGACCCTGGTGCAACATCTTAGCCCACTCTGTCAGCGTCTGAGAGACCAAGGCTGAAGCCAGAACCGGACGCAAAAGCGCCTCAGCTTTCCTATCAGTTAGGTCCTTAAGGGATGGAGAATCCTCCACCGCGATAACCGTGGCTTTGTTTATGCGAGAGACCGGAGGGTCCACGCGGAGAAGACCATTTAGACACAAAGGCTTCCTCAAAGAGGTAGCGAACCGAGAAACGTTTAGGGACTGCAAAGGACTTGGTAGGCCGCTTCCACTACGTATAATAAAGTCATCAAAAAAGGAGATGTAAGGAAACATCTTGGCGGAACGCCTAGTCTTATGCGTCCCAAACTGCACAGGCGGCAGTGTGGAAGAGCTGGGATCATCCTCAATTTTGAGGGTCTCCCGGACAGCACGGACCAGCGCCGAAACCATTTCAAGTTCCTGAACCAGGAGCGTAGACGCTGCCTCATCTTAACTGGCCGAATCAGGTTATGAGGAATCACCCGGATCAGGACGAGGTGACGTCGTGGGAAGTTCCCCCTCCTCCTCGGACTCCCCTGACAAGGCAGGGGACGGTAAAGGCAAAGCCCGTTTCCTAGGCGGGCGCTGCGTAAAAGCGCGTTCAATGCCTGACACAAAACCATCCATGACAGAGGAAAAGGCCTCCAGGGACAATGCGGTACCCGCAGCACCAACCACCCCCCTGAAGAACCGGAGGGATGCACCAAACAGACATCAACTATAAACAGTCAATAACATATAACAGACAAAAAACAAACGTCACCAAGTGTCGACCAAACGCGTCCCGACATGAGGACTACAAATAGTCCCTAGAACACAATGATAATAATAACCTTTGTGACACTGATCATGACAGCATGACAGGATTAGGTCTCACTAAAGACTTCTGATGGTCCTCAGACATCAGAAGTTTGATACATTTCAGCAAAACATTGTTTCTTATTGCTGAAATGTATCATTTTGTGAAGAATGTATCTTTACAAAGCCTGTAAACATCGGGACTTGCCCAATGTCTACAGAGCTGTCAAAAGTGAAATAGCAAGGCAATGGGGGTGATTTACTAACCTAAACACACACACACACACACCAGGTGTGTGTGATTTTCACACAGCAAAACGTATTTATCAACCAAAAAGTCTCTAAAAGCATATTTCCACTAATGCCATATATGGAAAAATCATGCACATGATGCATATATAATGCTGCTTCACAGTTTAGACAAAAATGGTTAGCTCATGCATTTACATTCCTGCATTCATCAACGCAAGCAACATAACATAGAGCTAATTTACACCACATTACCTTGCAATTCATTGCAGGGCTTTGCACAACACACCTGCTGGGTGTGTACACACTACAAAGGTGTTTCGATTCCTCCCTTAGATCATGCTGGGAGGGAACACACTACAGAGGTGTATACACGTTCGTGGTGTGTTTAAAAGGTTAGTAAATCAACCCCAAAGGGGGTGATTTACTAACCTAAACACACACACACACCAGGTGTGTGTGATTTTCACACAGCAAAACGTATTTATCAACCAAAAAGTCTCTAAAAGCATATTTCCACTAATGCCATATATGGAAAAATCATGCACATGATGCATATATAATGCTGCTTCACAGTTTAGACAAAAATGGTTAGCTCATGCATTTACATTCCTGCATTCATCAACGCAAGCAACATAACATAGAGCTAATTTACACCACATTACCTTGCAATTCATTGCAGGGCTTTGCACAACACACCTGCTGGGTGTGTACACACTACAAAGGTGTTTCGATTCCTCCCTTAGATCATGCTGGGAGGGAACACACTACAGAGGTGTATACACGTTCGTGGTGTGTTTAAAAGGTTAGTAAATCAACCCCAATGAGTCATGTCCTGCTTCTGCTTTTTCACCTGTCAAATGCTGATCGCAGGTATTTGTAACCACTTGTCTTTCATTGATGAAAGAAAGAAGCTTTTAAAAAAACTTAACCATTTAATTAATGGATGCCTCAATACTGAGGCATCCATTACTGAACGGTAACCGCTGATTCTCAGCGGTTACTGGCATTTCAAAATCCTGAATAACTGCTCACGTACAGTGTATGTGAGCAGTCATTTGGGCACTTCACGATGGAGACATACAGTGTACGTCTCCAGTCTTGAAGGGGTTAAAGAGGAATTAAACCTTTTTGTTTGCATACATCTACTGCTAGCAAGCAGTAGATATATGCAAAAAAAAAAAAGTTCCCAAAACGGTTATTACTTACCTGTGTCTCCGCCACTCGCTCCTGTCCGAAGATCTGAAGATTCTTGAGCGGCCGTGAAGGATCATGGGGCGAGCGCATGCGCAGTAGAGATTTTCGGCCAGGAGAAGAAGAGAGACACAGGGTAAGTCAATGCAAGCAGCCCATAAGCGTGCACGCAGACAGACTCCGAGGGACACAGAAGACACAGCAGTCAGCGCTGGATCAGAGACCGGCACTAGCGCGGGAGAGACTGAGGGAAAACTACAGGAAAGAAGAAGATGATCGGATCAAGAAGCATCATTTAAGGTAAGTCCTTAAAGCAGCATGGGGGAGGGGGTACTTTTTTTTACTTTAATGTCACTTTAACTCCCCAACCCTCTCAAGCCCCTCTTTAAAAGTAGAATATGGGGAAAAAAAATCACAGTTTTGGGAAAAGAGCAAGTAAAATGGTAAACAGTTACAGTAATACCTTGGTTTACGAGTATAATTTTTATGGAAGCATGCTTGTAATCCAAAGCACTTGTATATCAAAGCGAATTTCCCCATAGGAAATATTTCATTGCAGGGCTTTGCACAACACACCTGCTGGGTGTGTACACACTACAAAGGTGTTTCGATTCCTCCCTTAGATCATGCTGGGAGGGAACACACTACAGAGGTGTATACACGTTCGTGGTGTGTTTAAAAGGTTAGTAAATCAACCCCAATGAGTCATGTCCTGCTTCTGCTTTTTCACCTGTCAAATGCTGATCGCAGGTATTTGTAACCACTTGTCTTTCATTGATGAAAGAAAGAAGCTTTTAAAAAAACTTAACCATTTAATTAATGGATGCCTCAATACTGAGGCATCCATTACTGAACGGTAACCGCTGATTCTCAGCGGTTACTGGCATTTCAAAATCCTGAATAACTGCTCACGTACAGTGTATGTGAGCAGTCATTTGGGCACTTCACGATGGAGACATACAGTGTACGTCTCCAGTCTTGAAGGGGTTAAAGAGGAATTAAACCTTTTTGTTTGCATACATCTACTGCTAGCAAGCAGTAGATATATGCAAAAAAAAAAAAGTTCCCAAAACGGTTATTACTTACCTGTGTCTCCGCCACTCGCTCCTGTCCGAAGATCTGAAGATTCTTGAGCGGCCGTGAAGGATCATGGGGCGAGCGCATGCGCAGTAGAGATTTTCGGCCAGGAGAAGAAGAGAGACACAGGGTAAGTCAATGCAAGCAGCCCATAAGCGTGCACGCAGACAGACTCCGAGGGACACAGAAGACACAGCAGTCAGCGCTGGATCAGAGACCGGCACTAGCGCGGGAGAGACTGAGGGAAAACTACAGGAAAGAAGAAGATGATCGGATCAAGAAGCATCATTTAAGGTAAGTCCTTAAAGCAGCATGGGGGAGGGGGTACTTTTTTTTACTTTAATGTCACTTTAACTCCCCAACCCTCTCAAGCCCCTCTTTAAAAGTAGAATATGGGGAAAAAAAATCACAGTTTTGGGAAAAGAGCAAGTAAAATGGTAAACAGTTACAGTAATACCTTGGTTTACGAGTATAATTTTTACGGAAGCATGCTTGTAATCCAAAGCGCTTGTATATCAAAGCGAATTTCCCCATAGGAAATAATGGAAATTCAGATGATTCGTTCCACAACCCAAAAATATTCATATAAAACTTATTACAATACTGTACTGTAATTTAATATAATACTGTACAAAATATAAAGAAAAATAAACCAATTACCGGTACCTTCGTGGTTGGTGTGAGGGGGACAAGAGAGAGGAGGATTATTGTGTAGGACGACTTTCACTATCACTAACGGAATCACTGCTATCTCTTGACTCAATGGAATCTTTTCAATTTCGTGAAACCTTAACAAGGAATATATCCAATGTGACATTGCATTGTCGTTTAACAGATTAATCGCTCACACTGCTACAGCCTTATTCGGGTGGTGCTTTTCTACTAAATTTTGCTCTTATTGCAAGACATTGCTTGTATATCAAGGCAACATCTTTCAGAAATGTTTGCTTGTCTTGCAAAACACTCTCAAACCAAGTTACTTGTAAACCAATGTATTACTGTATTTTAATTTTTTTTTTAAAGCTATGCTGTGTAAATGGGAACATATAGCATATATGATAGGTGTTATTACAATTTGCCTGAAAAAATGGCAACCGGCAGGCTGAAGGAAAAAAATAGACCCAATTCCTCCATCAACACTAACAGCATGTCGATCGAGGTATCCCGCTGTTTACATTGTATTCTAACAGGTGCCGGCGACCAGAGCGGGCAGCTCATTGACTGCCGGATCTGATCAATCGAAGATTTTCTGACTGGCTCCTTCGATCAGCTGATGGCGGGATGCCGATTGAAAGGCTGCAAACAGTGGCACACACTGTGCAAATTTCGCACGGTTCCTCAAAAACCAGACGAAATTTGAACAGTGTATGGGCAGCTTTACACTAAGCTCCATGAAATCTTTCAGTAAATATGATGCTGTAAAAACACTTTAATTTCACTGGAGCACTCCAGCTGTCTTACAGGCTTCCGAGCTTTGCAAGTAGTTCTGCCGTAAGCTGAGAAGTTGTGACATTCACAGACTCATCTAGGGTCAACTATCTTTTCAAACAGTGCAGAGTAATAAACAACAAGTTATCCTTAAAGAAGAACTCTGGGCAAAACTTTTATTAACCCTTGCTGTGGGTTACTTCCACACTG
Organism: Nanorana parkeri; assembly: GCF_000935625.1. Lineage (NCBI taxonomy): Eukaryota > Metazoa > Chordata > Amphibia > Anura > Dicroglossidae > Nanorana > Nanorana parkeri. The sequence continues at coordinate 668,714 of NW_017306778.1, read as the reverse complement.
CAAGGGTTAACTACTTGTTTATGTACAAAAAAAAGTTATATTCACCTGAACCCATGAGCCGGCTGCCTGCATCTCTGGTCTCCTCCTACGCTGCAGCATTGAAATGTTTCTCGACTTCCTCACGTCTTGACACACTGTATACAACATGATGATTTACGGGACCTTAGACCGCCGCAGTGGAGGGGGAGAGGCTGGAAGGACCAGTCTAAGAACAAGCCTGCTCTACTGTTCAGGTGAGTATAATTTTTCTTAGCACCTGGACAAAAAGAAGCAGCAAACCCTTGCAATGCGGGAGTAGCCCACTGCAAGGGTTATTAAAAGTTTTTCCCAGAGTTCTTCTTTAAAGTTAAATGTAGGCAGGTATGCAAAGAATTACTTGAGGCTTTGACCCTTTCACAAACTAATAGCAAGGCAAACTATCACTATTTGGTGAACTTCCAGACCATGAATTTTGTAGCATACCAATTCTCACATTTTAAAAAGAAATAGCTAATATAGCAATTGAGCAATAAAACAAATAACCAGGAGAGGGTGCATGAGGGAACTAAAATGCTCTTCTGGCATTGTAAAATAAAACATCTAAATATAAAAAAAAACATATTTTCCCCTTATGAAGACAAACCAGTCTTGCTGTTTACAAGTTGATCAACAATTATGAAATTGCCATTTAAAATGAATTGCATCATGCAGTTGTTTCACTGTATCTATCAACAAGGAGCAGTGATCAATGCAATAGTAGCTAAACAGGGAGTATACAATACTTGTGTGGTCAAGATTCAGAGAACTTGAAAACAATTATCCAAAGTAAACATTTTAAAAAAGTCTCTAAATAACTTTCGATTAAACCTTAAACCCAGCATTGCCAGAAGGGTACACTGCAGCATAAATTACTATCACCACCTGCAGTTGATATTTTACCACTTGCTGACCGGGGTGTTTATACCCCCTTCCTGGCCAGGCCATTTTCAGTATTTAGCGCTGTGGTACTTTGACATTTATTCTGTCATGCAACGCTGTACTGAAATTCGTTTTATAAAAAAAATTTGGGGACAGATAGAGCTTTCTTTTGGTGGTATTTAATCACGACTGGGGTTTTTATTTTTTACTATATTAAGGAAAAAATACTGAAAATTTAAAAAAAATATATATTTTTTTTACATTATGTTAGGAAACAGTTATTATTACCCAATTTTTTGGGTAAAATATAAAAAAGGGGGTCACGTCGGGTAAATAGACACCAAACATGTCAAGCTTTAAAATTGCGCGCACCTGTGAAATTGCGAAAAACTACCATACCCAAAATTGATCATAGGCGACGCTTTCAAAGCTTTTACCGCTCATCAGTTTAGTGTTATCAGTGATTAATGGCCCCAAAATGATTGCTCTCACTGAGACGTTCGCGGTGATATGTAACATGGGCGCAATCGTTGTTTTCGCACATATGCGCACCTGACACGTTTGCATGCGAGTATGTATGGGTAGGGACTTTCAAAACATTTTAGTGGGGTTTTTTTTCTTTTTCATTTGTGACTTTAAAGTTTTTTTGGCAATTAAAATTTTTTTTCACTTAACTTTATTGCTGTCACATATGGGGGCTAAGAAAACCCCCTATGTGATAGCAAAGAGGATGTGACAGGTCCTCTTTATGGAGACATCAGGGGTCTCCAAGACCTCTAATGTCACCTAGGACCCCCCAAGGAAGCTGATGAAGCAGCGATCTGCTTCATCAGCTTCTCTAAAGCGCCTGAAGCCGGAGAGTGACACAAGACTGCGGAAGTGATGTAATGTACATCACTTCCGCATTCTGACAGCGGAGAGGGGACCGGAGGGAGATCGTGTACCGATCTCCCTCTGATCCAATGTCACAGAGCCACTATGCTGGTCCCGGGCACAGCAGAGCCCCGGACCAGCGGGAGGGGGGACACGGCCCGGCAGCTTATACAAGTGACCCGCCGGCTGCCTTAAATTTAGGCAGTTTCCCGCTCATGCGTGGGCGGACCTGGCAGGACGTTTAAATACGCCAGCTCACGAAGCTCCCACCCGGCCGTATTCTTACAACGGCCGGCCGGGAGGCGGTTAAAGGATAAATGCACTTTAAAACAAAGAGCACATATTTATGCTCATTTAAGGTGATGTCATGGCTCCTTTCCCATGCACAGATGAATACCTGAGTTCACATTCACCCTGTCTTTGTTTTTTGTTAACATCCCGCAGCGGATGTCTCCCTTTCCTGGCCATGCCTGTGCAGTACATCCCCACTGACTTCAATGGGGAGGTAGATGAGCCCAGAAGTCAATAGGTATGTACTGCACAGGTGTGGGGAGGGAGTGATGGGGTCACCTTATCGGGCCTAAAGGACAAGTGCACTTCATTTTTAAGTGCACTTATCCTTTAAGCATTGACCCGCAAGGTTTGTTTAACTGTTCCTTTGTGATGTGTACTGCAAATGTAATGCCCATGTGTATCCACTGTCATCCGCTCAATGAAAGTAGAATCCTACAGTTGTCACTGGACAATGAGCAGGCACACATAAAGATAAAAGTGAAGATTTAGGTAAGACAAAACTGTTTGTATAGCTCAAAAGTCCATCCTTATTCCCATGATAAAAGATGTAAAAATGCGTGCATAATTGGTCAGTCTTGTTGATGATGCTGTATCACCTTTCACGTTCACAATTACTACATGTTCACCTGCCTTATTCATACATGAAAATCTCTTCTTTTATTTTAAAGGGAAACATTTAAATGTCTTGAAATGCCTTAGTCAAACCCAGACCTCAATCCAATTAAGAATCTGTGGCACATGCGGCAGGGGGTTCATAGACTCCCTTGCAAAGTCAAATGGGTGCTGGACGAGCCGGATCTCTCCGATGATGCCTGGGAGGAGGTGTGGGACTACCCCTTCTCCCACTTGGTGTCGGTGAGGGATCGGCTGCTACAATTTAAAATATTGCATAGAGTTTACTACACACCTGCAAGACTTGCGAAGATCTACCGGGATCCCTCTCTATCCTGTTGGTGGTGCTCGGCACAACTGGCCGACTTCTGCCATATTTTCTGGAATTGTCCGGGGATTGCTAGATACTGGCAATTGGTCACAGAATGTATTTCACAGGTGATAACACTTCCTGTCCCACAAACCATCTCCGTATGCTTACTGGGCAGGTAGCTCCTACCACTGCCATACGCATACTGACTGGAGTATTGCTATTTTATGCTAGGAAGTTGGTGGTCCTGCACTGGAAGCGAAAAGAACCTCCATCACTAGCGGAATGGAGAGGCATTATTGACTCGTCCCTGCACCTGTATAAAGCAGCTTACATTAGCAGAGGATGCCCGAAGAAATTTGATAGGGTTTGGGGAGGTTGGACTGCCGCAGTTTGATGGATAAGAGTTGGGGTTGAAGCTACTTGGAAAAACTGGGGAAGAAGTGGGAAGGGTGGGAAGTTACAGTTCTTGAATGGCTCCTCTCTAACCTGACGCCCTCCACCATTACCATTACTGTTTAAATTACACATGGGTAGGCTGTCAAGTCGTAGGGCAGTCCCCACAGGATACCCTGCAGGTACTCTGTTAGGCTTGGGGTGGGTTGAGACATGGGGGGTTGATTTACTAACCTTATAAACACACCACGAACATGTATACACCTCTGTAGTGTGTTCCCTCCCAGCATGATCTATGGGTGGAATCTAAACACCTTTGTAGTGTGTACACACCCAGCAGGTGTGTTGTGCAAAGCCAAGCATGAATTGCAAGGTGATGTTGTGTAAATTAGCTCTATGTTGTGTTGCTTGCGTTGATGAATGCAGGAATGTAAATGCATGAGCTAACCATTTTTGTCTAAACTGTGAAGCAGCATTATATATGCATCATGTGCATGATGTTTCCATATATGGCATTAGTGGAAATATGCTTTTAGAGACTTTTTGGTTGATAAATACGTTTTGCTGGTTCGTGCGTGTGTTTAGGTTAGTAAATCATCCCCATGGTGACACACCTTAATTGACGGGGGTGGATGCTTCGTCTTGTTTTTTCACTCTGTTCATTAGTTTTGGGGAGCACACTCAGCCCAGGGGTTCGTTATGGCACACGCTTTCTGGGGTGGGAGGGAGGGGGGAGGGGTTGTTGTATTATTTAGATTGTTAATTGGAGGTGCAGGAGGAGTTATGTATGTTATGAGGTTGTAACTAAGTATGTGCCCCTACTGCTGTAGGTGAAATGTTACCGTGTATTTTATGCAAAATTTAATAAACAGAACTTTAAAAAAAAAATAAAGAATCTGTGGCACGATTTGAAAATTGCTTTACACCAACGCAACCCATCTAACTTGAAGGATCTGGAGCAGTTTTGCCTTATAGAATGGTTAAACATCTAAGTGGCTAGGTAATTGCAGCAAATGGTGCCAAAACAAAGTATTGCCTTTTGGGGAGGTGAACAATTTGTATGGTTTGTGTCAAAATAATTTTGCACCTACAAATTGGTAGACATATTATGCACATCACACAGTACAAAACCCCCAATCTATTTTAATTGCAGGTTGTAATGCAATAAAACCGGAAAAACACCAAAGGGGTGAATACTTTCATAAAGCACTATTCAAGTCACAAATGAGCAGCAAAACCTCACTCACATTGGGTGTGTTTCCCCTTTGGTGAGAAGGGACGTTTTTTGTTGTGCCTGGAGCTGTGGGAAGAAATGTGCAGCCAGCTCATGTGAGTCAATAGAGACACAGGATCTGTGTGCCCTCACACGCTGCTTCCCGCGGCATCCTCCGCCTGTTCTCTCAGAGCTGCATACCATCTTAGCTTATCTACCCCGTAAATCCTCACATCTTCCACTTCTGAGAGCGCTGAATAAAGTTCTGTTTTTTTCTGTTTATTTTCATCTGGATGCTTTTCTTGATGTGTGTTCCAATGATGTCACCTAATTTTTTCCTCTGGAAACCAAACATATATATCCTAGTCACCTGTCCCTTTAAGAAAAAGTATCGGTAATTGGTATCGGCAAGTACATGAGGGGAAGTACTTGTACTTGGGCCTGAAAAAGTGGCATCGGAACATCCCTAATCCTTATGATGACAGTATACTGTCCCTGCGGGAGAGCGAGCAGCACATATCAGCGTTTGACTAAAAGAGCCAAAGTTTGTCAAAAGCCTCTCATAAAGGCACTGACACAAAGGACCATATAGGTTACATGCACTCCATAATGGCTGCCCTTAATTTTCTAACAAAAAAAAAACACGCTGACAGCAATTTCAAGTTAACAAGATACATTGTCATTTATTATGCCAAATAAATGCACCTGAAAAATGTGTTGTTTATTAAACTTCTAAGACAGACGGTCTTTGAAAGATAAGAAATACAAAAATAACTATACAATATTTAGAATGTAAACATAACCTGAAACCTTTTAAATGATTTAGACATAATTGTGTTGCCAGAAGCTGCAATGACCAGTATGGATTTAGAGCAGTGGTTCTCAACCCGTGTAACCTCGGGACCCACATGTTTCCTTGGTCATTAAGGCGTGACCCAAAAATGATTTCATTTCTGAAACATTTAAATTTATTACACAAAAACAACTTGTGCAGTATTCAGCA